>NC_138293.1:15952500-16127500 GCF_965601325.2 Salmo salar
ATCGAAACTCGTTTGGAGGTTTGTTAGCACAGTGTCCAAAGGGCCAGATGTATACAGAATGGTGTCGTCTGCGTAGAGGTGGATCAGAGAATCAAACGCAGCAAGAGTGACATTGTTGATATATACAGAGAAAAGAGTCAGCCCGAGAATTGAACCCTGTGTCACCCCCATAGAGACTGCCAGAGGTCCGGACAACAGGCCCTCCGATTTGACACACTGAACTCTGTCTGAGAAGTAGTTGGTGAACCAGGCGAGGCAGTCATTTGAGAAGCCAAGGCTATTGAGTCTGTCGATAAGAATGTGGTGATTGACAGAGTCGAAAGCCTTGGCCAGGTCGATGAAGACGAATGCACAGTAATGTCTTTTATCGATGGCAGTTATGATATCGTGGCTGAGGTGCACCCATGACCAGCTCCGAAACAAGATTGCATAGTGGAGAAGGTACGGTGGGATTCGAAATGGTCGGTGATCTGTTTGTTAACTTGGCTTTTGAAGATTTTAGAAAGGCAGGGTAGAATGGATATAGGTCTATAACAGTTTGGGTCTAGAGTGTCTCCCCCTTTGAAGAGGGGGATGACCGCGGCAGCTTTCCAATCTTTGGGGATCTCAGACGATACGAAAGAGAGGTTGAATCGGCTAGTAATAGGGGTTGCAAGAGTTTCGGAGGATAATTTTAGAAAGAGAGGGTCCAGATTGTCTAACCCAGCTGATTTGTAGGGATCCAGATTTTGCAGCTCTTTCATAACATCAGCTGTCTGGATTTGGGTGAAGGAGAAGCGGGGGGAGCAAGTTGCTGTAGGGGGTGCTGAGATGTTGGCCAGGGTAGTGGTAGCCAGGTGGAAAGCATGGCCAGCCGTGGAAAAATGCTTATTAAAATGATCGATTATTGTTGATTTATCGGTGGTGACAGTGTTTCCTATGGGAGGAGGTGCTCTTATTCTCCATGGACTTTACAGTGTCCCAAAACCTTTTGGAATTATTGCTACAGGATGAAAATTTCTGTTTGAAAAAGCTAGCCTTAGCTTTCCTAACTGCCTGTGTATATTGGTTCCTGACTTCCCTGAAAAGTTGCATATCGCAGGGGCTATTCGATGCTAATGCAGAACGCCACAGGATGTTTTGTGCTGGTCAAGGGCAGTCAAGTCTGGGGTGAACCAAGGGCTATATCTGTTCTTAGTTCTACATTTTTTTGAATGGGGCATGCTTATTTAAGATGGTGAGGAAAGCACTTTTGAAGAGCAACCAGGTGTCCTCTACTGACGGGATGAGGTCAATCTCCTTCCAGGATACCCGGGCCAGGTCGATTAGAAAGGCCTGTTTGCTGAAGCGTTTTAGGGAGCGTTTGACAGTGATGAGGGGTGGTCGTTTGACCGCGGACCCAGTACGCACAAAGGCAATGATCGCTGAGATCCTGGTTGAAGACAGCAGAGGTGTATTTAGAGGGCAGGTTGGTCAGGATATCTAAGAGGGTGCCCATGGTTACAGATTTAGAGCAAGAGTACCTGGTAGGTTCCTTGATGATTTGTGTGAGATTGAGGGCATCTAGCTTAGATTGTAGGACGACCGGGGTGTTAAGCATGAAGATGGATGGGGGGCGATCAATTCACATATGGTGTCCAGGGCACAACTGGGGGCCGAGGGGGGTCTATATCAAGCGGCAACGGTGAGAGACTTGTTTCTGGAAAGGTAGATTTTTAAAAGGAGAAGCTCGAATTGTTTGGGCACAGACATGGATAGTAAGACAGAACGCTGCAGGCTATCTCTGCAGTAGCTTGCAACTCCACCCCCTTTGGCAGTTCTATCTTGGCGGAAAATTTTATAGTTAGGGATAGTCAGGATTTTTGGTGGCCTTCCTAAGCCAGGATTCAGACACGGCTAGGACATCCGGGTTGGCGGAGTGTGCTAAAGCAGTGAATAAAACAAACTTAGGGAGGCTTCTAATGTTAACATGCACGAAACCAATGCTTTTATGGTTACAGAAGTCAACAAATGAGAGCGCCTGGGGAATGGGAGTGATGCTGGGGGCTGCAGGGCCTGGGTTAACCTCTACATCACCAGAGGAATAGAGGAGGAGTAGGGTAAGGGTACAGCTAAAGGCTATAAGAACTGGTCGTCTAGTACGTTTGGAACAGAGAGTAAAAGGAGCAGATTTCTGGACGGAAGAATAGGTTCAAGGCAATGTACAGACAAGGGTATGGTAGGATGTGAGTACAGTGGAGGTAAGACTAGGCATTGAGGGACGATGAGAGAGGTTTTGTCTCTAGAGGCACCATTTAAGCCAGGTGCGGTCACTGCATGTGTGGGGGGTGGAACATAAGGGCTAGCTAAGGAATATTGAGCAGGGCTGGAGGCTCTACAGTGAATTAAGACAAAAACTACTAACCAAAACAGCAGTAGACAAGGCATATTGAAATTAGAGAGAGGCATGTGTAGCCGAGTGATCATAGGGTCCATTGAGTAGCTAGGCGAGCTGGACGCACGGCAGTTCAGACAGCTAGCAGGCCGGGGCTAGCAGATGGGCCTCAGGGGAACGTCACAACGGGAGAGCCAAATCTAAGGGTAGAGCAAAAAAATTAAAGCCCTTTGGGTGCTGCCATAGTTACATTAGAAGTACCCATCCAAGAAGGCTCAAGGTCATTGGCCACAGATAAAATTACGTCAATTCACGTTAGATCTACAGTAGCTTTGATTGGACTGATCGTTTCAACATCATACTTTGGGGGTAGAAGCTGTTACGAAGTCTTTTGGTCCTAGACTTCGCACTCCGTACCGCTTGCCGGGCAGAAGCAGAGAGAACAGTCTATGGTTAGGGTGGCTGGAGTCTTTTTACGCTGCTGCTACTCTTTGTTTATTATCTATGTATAGTCACTTTAACTCTACCTACATGTACATATTACCTCTTACCTCGACTAACCGGTGCCTCCGCACATTGACTCTGTACCGGTACCCCCTGTATATAGCCTCGCTATTGTTATTTTACTGCTGCTCTTTAATTATTTGTTATTTTTTATATCAATATTTTTACTTAACACTTTTTCCTTAACTGCATTGTTGGTTAAGGGCTTGTAAGTAAGCAGCACATGTGAAAAATACAATTTGATTAGAAATCCTTTTTAATCCTTGTCATATGAAGAGAAATAACGAAGAGAAATTATAGATAAAACTTATCGGTGCTCATCGGCCATAAACATTACACAACAAGTTGGAAATCGCAAATTCAACAATGAGTGGTTTTGATGGAATTGGTCGCTAACTGCAAGCATTGCATAGAAATCACTAGCCTGCTATTCAGTGGAGTGGCTGTGTGGTCCCAAGTCTGGGTTTAAGGGTCTCTTTTCCAAACTTCAAATTATAAATATTCAACATTGGCCATGCTGTCAATCCAGCATAATTTCTGGCGCGCTCAAAACAACTTAACTCGGAACTGGGAAATCTGACTTCAGTGAGTTCAAGACAATTGGGAACTTGGGAAAACACGAGCTCCGACTGGGAAAATACGTTTTGAACGGTCATCCAACTCAGAAAAGTCGGGAACTCGGGCCTCTTTCTAGAGCTATGACCTGAAGATCACTGGCATCATCATGATTCAAACTTGTCGTCGTCATCCCCCCCCGAAAGCACCATAAATCCAGAGAATGCCTGACTTTGAAGACAAAATGTTCCCACGAAGGACCGCCGCACCACCTTCCTGTTCAAGAGAGCACAGCACAACAAGGTGAATCCAAAAATGTCTTGTATGCTGCTGCATAAATTATGTAATATGCCAGGGAGATATGTATACTGTAGCTAAGAAAGTAATACTAAGTGTATGTTGTGTTAATAGTCCAAGCTGTTAGTTGTCCATGTGCCTCACCCTAATAGTTTGGTCTATTTTCTCCCCTTAAATTTTGCCTACTATTCTGACTTGGTGGTGCACATGTAGCCTATAACCTGTCTTAGAGAAATGTAATCAATCTTTTAAGAGCTTTCATTGTCTGCTTATATGCCCCCTTCATTTATCCTACTGTTCTGACTTGGTGTACAGGGAGAACACTGTAAGAACGGCCAATGTTCTGAACAAATTTAAAAAGTTATATTTACTACGTCTTTCCTAGCTCGCTCATTAATGTCTCAATCAAATGATGGATTGCCTCTTATCCGCTTGTCGTCCCCTTATGCTATAGTTTGTAAATCTCAATTGTCAGTAGAAACCACATTTGTTTAAGCAAGTCAGCCATATCAGCTATGTTTTTTTAAATTAGGCTGAATGAACTGTTAGCCAGGTGTGGCAGTGGTAAGGTGTTGGGACAGCTTTATGTTGGCCCTAACAGTTTGTGGGCACCGTTTTTCCCCTTATAGTGCAATGTATGTATAATGTATTGTTTAGTGTTGTGTAGTGGCTTTGCTGGCATGCATCCCCCCATATTATTATTTTAAGAAATTAACTTTATTTCTTTATGTTGCGTTTTGAAACTGCATTATCATTTATGGCTGCAATGACAGGCTACATTTGCACAGAGATTGTGTGTGTTCGCCCTGTGTCGCAAGCTTTGAACCACATATTTTTAGGGTCGCAAGTCAAAATTTGAAAACCACAGAGATAGCGAACAGATTGTTGATTGACTGTACAGCTATAAGATCGGGTGCAGCGCAAACGTAAACTTGTAGGTAGAGAGGACAGTGGCGGTTCTAGACCATTTCAACTGGGGGGTCTAAGCTGGGGCCAGTTGTACTGTTAGAGGGGCCAGTTACATTAGACGTTATTGTTGTCATATCGTTTTCTTCACTGCATTACAGGCATTAGCAGGCAAAAGACCATGTTCATAATCATTCAACAAT
Source organism: Salmo salar (assembly GCF_965601325.2). NCBI lineage: Eukaryota > Metazoa > Chordata > Actinopteri > Salmoniformes > Salmonidae > Salmo > Salmo salar. The sequence continues at coordinate 15,957,319 of NC_138293.1, forward strand.
TTATTTGCATTTTCTGTCTAATAAAGAACGATAGCAAAAATTAGTTATGTAAAAATTATTTCATACTCCACATTTAGGGGGGCCACAAGGGGGTCAATTACTAGCATAGGCCTACAGTTTTTTGGGGGGGGAATTTCAAAATTGCTTGAAGTTGTTAACTTAATTATGAAGCTTGAATTTGTTCAAATTAATTTAGGCAATATAATCCAAATGTGTTGTAGACAAAATAATGAAAAGGGCTGTTTTAGCCTCAATAAATAGATAGAGATTTGTAGTAGAGTCATTGCCTGTATAGATTTTGTTTTACTTGACTTAAAAAAAAACATTTGACTACTGGACTTAACTTGCTCTTAGAATGCAAGACTTGGATTTGACTTGAGACTTGGACCTTGTGATTTGAGACTTTCTTGTGACTCGAATAATAGTGACTTGGTCTCACCTCTGGTAATAATTCAGAAAATAAATTATGCTTGCAAATCTTATTGAATGTATTCAAATGACAAATTGTTAAAAAAAATTCACACATCATGATGATACAAGCTTGTCTAATTAAATTACACATTTGCAAATCGTACTTGCAACCACGAATCTCAATGTGCGACCACAAAATTCAAAATACAAACTTCTGTCATTATTTTCCCATACCAGTCCATTTGAAACTATTTAAAATGCGCGGGTTCTGCTGGCAACGTTTCTCAAATGCACCCATGCTATTTTGTCGGGAAATTTAACTACAGCCGAGACCACTGACATGACATTGATGCAGATACCAATATTTTGGTGCGGCATGCGCTTTACCGTCAACATAATCTGTGCGGGGTTGACTCGTCTTTAAAATGACGCTGTCAATCAAATGTACTCTACTTGTCTGTTCAGTCTCACGACTGGGTTTTCCACCTGATTATTAGGCTAAATGTCTTTGTTTATCTATATACTAAAAATACTGCTGTCCCAAATGCTTCAATGCATAGAAATTGCTGTTCATCTCACGCTTCTTCCTCGCCTGGAGTGCAGGCAGAATAACCAAAGCTCTATTTTGATGCGCGCTGTCAAACACGCATGCACGCCCCATATTTGCACTGGAGCAGCTATAATACTGTGCAACTTTTGAAGACGATTGGCCTCAGGATTCCTCTCCATTTGAGAATAACTAACTACACGAATATGATAGTAAGGAGACTGGTTTCCATTCATGCAAATAATATTTGCTGGCATATGGGGCTGTTTGTTATTGTTTACCTCTCTGGCCAAACTACGTGCCACCACACATATTACTGCATTTGACAGGTCGCGAGCAATCACAGCAAATAGCTAAAAACAGACACGCTTACCCTCGCTGCTCGGGTAATACTCAAATCTTTCATCACTTCCTCGAATGCTGCTGTCTCTTCTGCCTGCTTCTGATTATGTAAAGCGATTTTCTCGCTAAATTTCCGCGGATTGTTCGATGTCGCCATGTTTCGCTCTTCTGCTCCGCTTTCCCTCAAGAGACGTTGCGTGCCCACGTCCTTGCGCGTGGGCGTAGTTAAGGCGCACATCTGGAGCGCCCGCGTTTCCCACATTTTTCACCAGGGATGGATAAAATGCAAAAAGTGATAGGTCATTTCCCCCTCACTGTCGCTTAAATATTTTATCCACTGTCCACTTGCGGATAATCTAAAATCAATGATAACTTTTATAAATGATCCTCTATTGAACATGTTGGTAAGGTTCTTCTTATTTTGAATGCCTTGTTTAGCCACTAAACCCACTGTACTGTACATGGTATAACAATACTCTATCCTGTTCCCATTATTTTCCTCTGATGAAAGCTATAGCCTATAGAGAAAAGCAGTTGTGTGTCTGTTACTTTCCAGTTTTTGTAGTCTTTAGTAGCCACTGGCCAGATGTCCCCACTCAAATGAGTGTGCTTTTAGAATTCTCACTGGGAATCAAATGCATAAACCACTGTCAACCACATCAGTCACTAACATGCTGAAAGTACCAATACTGGCAAAAAAAATCGAATGGTTTTCTTTTCCCCACAGACACACAAGGCTAAAGAGCTACAGGCGCAGTCCAAGCACAATGAAACAATATGCTGTTTCACCCACTATTCAGAGTAGTGGAAATAAATTGGCTGTAAAGTAACCAAGGAAACCATTGAAGAGGGTATACCAGGGCAATGGGTGTGTGGGATTATGTTGTTATTGCCAGCTAAACCCTGAAAAAAACCTTGAAGTTGAGCCTCAGTGAAAAGGCTATAGGTAGCATGGATAAAATGACATCTTAGCCGATTTCTGTGTCCTGCTCCTCAGATATTGTTTACATTAATCTAGTTACATAAACAGCTACAGCAGGCTTCCCTGTACATAGACATGTAATCACAAAAATAACTAAAATGGTTCCATAGTTTATCAATTTAATTTAAATAGAGAGAACTTTTTCCCTGACCCCGACTTCATCTCCACTTCACTTTAGATCCCCCCCAGCCCCTTCCCTCAAAACATTGGTGATGGCAGCCAATATTTGCTGTGAAAATGAATATCCAGCTAAAACACAAACCTGTGCCAATGCTATGCCCCAAAAAAGAGAAGCATTTCTGAAAAATGGATGTATAAATATGTGATAAAAGGTGTAATATCTTTAGATAGGTAGATGGATATATTCGTGGTGGATGGATAAGGTATTTAACGTTTTGTGGGATTGAGATATTCATGGTAACTCATGCTCAAGGCAGTTACTGACAGCAGGGGGAGGTATATCTAAAGAGCAAATTGTTTTCACTACTCTGTTGTGCTTCTGTTGTCTTAGTTGTATGGACAGTCCGTCTAATGTGGTGCCCAGATTTGCTTTCACATTGTTGCTATTTAATGATTTCTGTGGTAAACATGTTAAATTGGGTATAGATAACAGCATGTGGTAGAAAACCCTGTTGTCTTCTATTGTTATGAATCTGGCGAGAGACCAGTTTGTTCTTCCAGATTGATATTTCTGTCATTTCTGTTTTGTGTATGTCAGACACCTGCTAAAATACTGAATTTGCATGTCACACAGCCTTACTGGAAATATGTTTCTGAAAACTGATGAAGTTGTCTTTGTGGTGTATACTTCCTTTGCAAGGCTTCTCCAATGCCACTGGTCATGGTCAGCAGGAAATACAGTGCATTCGGAAAGTATTCAGACCCCTTGACTTTTTCCACATTTTGTTATGTTACAACCTTATTCTAAAATTGATAAACTCATAAATCTACACACAATAACCCATAATGACAAAGCAAAAACTGGTTTTTAGCAGGAAAAAAAACGTATTTTATTTTTTCAAATTCACATTATAAAACCTCTCTGCCAATACACATTATAGTTAGGTTCATTTGAACAGCCAAGCATTTTATTCCTAAATCTATTGAGATGTGGTAGCCTACCACTGCAGTATGCAGACAGTTCTCATTGTGAAAAGAAGATACATTAAAATGTATCACATGAAATTGAAGTAAGCCTAGCAGCTATAATATAATTTCACAGAAATAGTTTGCTGGTGGAAATTACATCAAATTGTGTGGGCTATGGACATAAAAACATATGTCAAATGTGTTCTGGATAGGAGTGATTCAAAACATTATTGCACACTGACTCACTGCTTATCAGTTCATATGAGTGAGTTAAATTATACTATAAAACAATTGCTATTTGAACAGTGAACAATTCAGCAATCATGTACAGTAAAGAAATGAAAGTCCCAAACTTGTGTCTTCCGTGCAGTGTGTTCTATTTTTTCTATGAGGTAATGAGGCTTTCACAGGAAATCTTGATGTGACTTTCATTTTTGCTAAGTTCCACTTTTTCACAGTAGAAAAAAGGGAACTTCGAAGTTCAGTCAACAACTTCATCATCTCTCGCTTATAGACCAACTAGAGCACTCTGTTCTTCTCACCAAGGCCTGGTAAAACACATTTTTATTGGTTCTGACCTACTGATCTTCTGTATTTCATGGGTGCTATCTGGGGGCTATTCAAACAATACTGGAATCTGGAAAATGTTCTTAGGATATGCGTTGTATTAATATATTTCTTATTAATTAATTTGTTGTTGATTTCAATTTTAATGAATCGTTTATTTAGCTCATAGGTTATTGAGATTATTTTGCAATGATGACCTGGGTTTGGTTAGTTTAGTTAATGACATAATTTATTGAATGCCTTAAATACCAGACTGTTTATGCATAGTAGGCTACCCTTCTTTTCAACACCCCAAACTGCTGTCATCCAATAATGCATTTTTTCATTCACAGGTCATGATGTCTAATACAACTTGTCTCTCTGCAAACTCTACCACAGACTGCCTAGACTCAGCTTCTTTAAGTTCTTCTGTGGGATATGCTGTGGGTCTTCCTCTGTTCTTCATTGTTCTGGGAGTAGTGATTGCACTGATCTATACCAAGCGCAGTAAATTGAGGAATATGGGGCAGTTAGATCAACTCAAGAGCACAGAGGTCAACACACGTCAGCTTGAGGGTTCCCAATACTCGGCCATGGTCAGACCACCACCCGCTGATCCCAGCCCTATCTACGAGAACTTCACTGACTCCAACAAAACAACCATCAACATGAACAGGTAGGCTACATGATGATGATTAGTTTGGGTTGAAATGTTCAAACAAAGTGCACTGGAAGTTAATTAGGTCATTATATTGAGGAAAATCTGAGTTTGTCTTTGCCTTTTGCAAACTGTTCATTTCCAAGATTTCATTCTTTAATTTTCACAATTGAATTGTATTAATCCTACTGTGTATCAATGACTCAACAATGGACTTTTAACAGAGTTGACAAATGTTGACCACACAACAGTGAGCACACATAGGCCATGTTTGTTGTGGCATAACTGTGCGGGGAAGCATGTTCTGATGTTGGCCCATGTCTACCTGTCTCTCCAGGTCACCCGTTGAACCTGAGGACGTATATCTGCAGTGTGATTTACTCGATGACGCAATTTACAGCAACGACATGTCCTGTAGCCTGGACATACTGCCTCCTGACCCTGAGGAGGAAGATATTTATATAATGCCAGATGTTTTATAGTTACAGCCATAAAGATGACCCTATTCAAATCCAAACGGAGTCATATTTTACTAGGACAGGAAGAGGAATCAAAGGAGCCAATATGTTCTGGTGGCTTTTATGTTTTATCCACCTCTGAAGGAACTTGGCCATATTGACAAAAACATTTGTCTTAATTAGAATCTTTTGCTTTGTTTTACAGACTAAAAGGTATGTTATGTTATTGTACATATTTTAGTTAGTGCCTGCTAGGTTCAGTACAGGGCAACAACTGTTTTGGGCAAATTTAAATATACGTAGCAGTTTAGGCCAAAATGTAAAACATTTTTACAGTGAACTTTTTCACTCTGTAGTTAGGGAGAAGTCGACATTTTCCCAATTGTTCCCCGGAGGGGCGTGTTGCCTAAAAGATTGGCTGTGCTGTGTACACTGCCACTTCAGGAGGTGAGTCCAAGGCTTCTTCCCCCCCCCATTATGGGGTATTGTGTGTAGGCCAATGACAAAAAGTCTTCATCCATTTTAAATTCAGGCTGTAACACAACATAATGTGGAAAAAGTCAAGGGGTGTGAAGACTTTCTGAAGGCCCTGTATAGCAGTCTTGTTGACCGGTCTCGAGTACGGTCTCGAGACCACATATTGAGTGTCTCGGTGTTGTCTCGGTGTCTGATACATTTGGACTCGGTCTTGACTCGGTCTCGGACAGTGAGGACTCATAATTTCTTGCCTAGACCAACAGAGTAAAAAACTCATAATTATCAGCTTCCATTCAGTCCAGTGTTGCAATTTTGTGGTTTTCTTGCCAAATTTGGAAACTTTGAAAACAATGTTGCGGGGGAAAATGTATTGGTCATGGGTGGCAGATTTTTGGCAGTACTTCTAAACTGCACCATTTTACATTACATTTATTTTTATTTTTTTACATTTTAGTCATTTCGCAGACAGTCTTATCCAGAGCGACTTACAGTAGTGAATGCATACATTTCATACATTTCCCTCCCATACTGGTCCCCCGTGGGAATCGAACTCACAGCCCTGGCGTTGCAAACACCATGCTCTACCAACTGAGCCACACGTGACCACCATGGCATTTCTCTTAAAAATATATACATATATTTCACTGTGACCTGCTGCCTCTGACTTTCAGGCAGTGAGCAGGCTGTAACTGAGTGAGTGAGTCAGTGAGTGAGCATATGAATGGGGGAGAGGGAGAGGGCCGGAGGGGTGCGTGTGTGCGTTGAGAGTACTGGTTGAGAGAGTGCTGCAGCAGAGGAAGCTGAGTCACGGAGACAGAGCAGCACCAGTGCACTTTGTGACCACTTTTGACCAGTTGTAGGTAGGCTATTTAGATTGGTCATTATGGAGGCACACTTTTTACATAAAACATATATTAATGCGCCAGAACAGCAACAAAGCATTGGAAAAGGACTTTAGGCCACTAGCGCTGTTTAGATAAGTTTGATCAGAGGTGGTTGAAAGTAAACTGCATTCTAATGTCGACTTTTCTCATGGTTAACCATATCAAGCGAAGGGTTTTACTCATGCTCAGTTCCAGGGTCTGGAGCGCTGTGCGAGTTGAAACTTTAAATGGAAGTTATGGAACACCCTCGCATGCTTCTGTTATGGGAAAAAGTCCACAGTGAAAATGACATTAAATGTGGAGAATGATAGGCTACATCTGCATCTGTTGGCCATCCAGTGGGCTATTCAGTTCTATTCCATTTTAGGCTACTGTGGCCTTCCATTTGAAACAATAAATATGTTGAAATGATTATATTACTGGTGTCATTGCAAACCTATTTGTGTCACTTATGTAGCCTACCTGGAGCAAATGTATCATTCTCCACATTTAATGTCAGTTTCATTGTGGACTTTTCCCTGAAATGATATGTTGGCATGTTGGCCTATCATGGGCTATAGACTACCTGCATCTATCTCAGTAAACCACGGCAAAGTTTAATTGCAATTATAAACCCAGATTTTAGTCATTAGCCTATGCCTATTGAAATAACAAGTCAATCTCGCAAATAGACCATTTATAATGGTTTGTAGTCTTAACATCTGGCACACAATGAAGGCACAATTGACAGAAAATAGCCTAACTTTTTTTTTTTAAAGTTCATCCAAGTGTTTCTTGCGCAGAGATTTGAAGATCCTCTGTCCAACTTTCATCACTCAAACTCTCCTTTCGGATTTATCTATAGTTATGCACATGCTACAATTATAAACTGGGTGGTTTGAGCCCTGAATGTTGATTGGTTGAAAGCCATGGTTTATCAGATGTGTACCACAGGAATGACAAATAACTTGTTTTGACTGCTATGATTAAGCAATAAAGCCCAAGGAGGTATGGCCAATATACCATGGCTAAGGGCTGTTCTTTGTGGTATATGGTCAATATACAACGACTAAGGCATATGTCCTGAGAACAGTCATTAGCCGTGGTAAATTGGCCATGTACCACACCAGATTGGGCTTTCTTGCTTAATCATAGCAGTCAAAACAAGTTAAATCGACATCCATTGAGGGAAAATTATCTGGAGAGTTTAATAAGGGCGATTTATCTTTTCTCTTGCGATATATTCTTAAACTCGCAATAATTATTATTTTAATGGAAAACCAAATGTTGCTTCTTAGTCTACGTCGCAAAAAATTAACTCAATATTCCTTCTTAATTCACTCGATAACGTTATGGAAAAAGTGTTTATTGGATAAATGTGGCAAGTCCTCTTTTGCTGCAAAAAATTATTTGGGCTAGTTTTCAGGCCTTGTACCTGGCAACCCTGATTCAGTCAGTGCATAAAACCACTTCCATAGGCCAAATATATACACTCCTTTCTCGGAACATTAATATCTTAACAGCCTTATCTATTATAGACATGTTTGCACACTGGTGAACCTATAGGCCTTCAGTTTGTGACAGGTTTGTGATTCTGAAAGGACAGCAACCGTAATACCAATGAACTTTTGTAAAAACACAAAGGTCCAATAGTGTAGTGGAGGGTATACTCAGGTATAAACCCAACACAATCTCACACTCAATTCATGCAAATATGTACAAATAGATTTTCAGCAGATTTTGTGTGTTATTGTGTGGCTTAATTTGTGTGAAAAGACACAAATTTTTTGTGCGACTTAATTAATAGGAAAATACACACATTTTTGTGCGACTTCATTCATAGGAAAATACATTTTTGGGGGACAAACTTAGGAACAATCTTTTGAAAGTTATTAGAGCAATGCATGATGGGGTTGTTGTTCTACACTGCCTTTTTTTGTGTCCCACATTTCTTAATTTTAAAAACAAATGTCTTAACAACCCAATCTTGTTAATCAACCAGGTTGTCACCTAAATAATTATAATATAATATTAGCCTTGTTGTTTTTTTATTTGTATTAATGCCAATGCTGTTTTCTATGCTTGTTTTCACATAACACTTTGGAATACTTGTGCTATGTCGGATTTTATGAGGGTCGTCAAATTGGAGTAAAAAGCTTTATTTGTCTGTTTTTATTTTGTGGTATCGATGAAGGTATATGATTGTTTTTTCAGTGGGCATTGCATACAGTATACTCACTTCTTAATCCCTACTGATGCGTATCGAAGTAGTGTAGTGGAGGTATACGACTTATCAATTATGTAGTACAATAGGGAAACCATGCACAAAGTAGCCACACATATAACCTAGTTTCAGCTGAATATCATCTGCAGGCAGCAAGAGTGTGCAGCTCTCAGCTGGTTTTGGCATGGAGCAGCTCACAGAAGAATGACATCGGTAGTGGTAGGGTAGGAAAAACATTTCAACTTATGATATCAGCCAGTAAATGCTAACTAAGGCAACAACGGGTATGCAAACCATGTATTGAAAAAGTTTAGTCCACAGTGTTGGTTAGTTGGCTATTTGTGATGCTCAATTGTCATCATGTACTGTTTGCATCAGGGGTGTAGACATGGATGGGCCTGGTTGGACAGAGGCCCACCCACTGGGGAGCCGGGCCCTGACAGGCCCACCCAATCAGATTGATGTGGTTTAAGCATTGTTGTGGACTTAGACCATCAAATTTTTGTATTTGTTTTATTTTTAAAAAGTGATATTTTGAGAGTGAAAATCTGAAAAATCTATAGGAAAACTCAAAGGACGAGGAGGCTACAATTCCCCATCTTGTTGATGTGCATAACCGAGAGAGTCTACCTTTTCATGGTTGTTACATCAATAAGACTGTAAAGTTCCCATATGTAAGAGGACTTCCGTGGTGTTTACATATTATCAAAAATCCATTCAGGTGTATTTTGTGGCTTTTGGCGAATGCGTTCTAATGATATAAAGTCACACTGTTGCAACTGCCTGTTAACACACAGTCCAGTTCATAGTAAATGATGACAGGTCCTACTGCCTGTAAACACACAGTCCAGTTCATAGTAAATGATGACAGGTCCTACTGCCTGTAAACACACAGTCCAGTTCAAAGTGAATGATGACAGGCCCGTGTGACAAATGGCTTGTTTGTATAAAGGCCTACTGTAGCTCTGATCGGCTATACCGCACCGGTCTGTGAAGACTCCGTTCCTGGACAAGACAGATGTTTTAATTCTGTTCTATTTACTGCAGTATAACGGCCGCTTTCCCACTCTATATTGCTAGAGAATTTTCACAAATGCCTTAGTATACGTAATTCCCAAACATTCTAAGAATTTTTGAAAAAGTGGAAATGACCAGATCTAAGCAGTGGTGTAAAGTACTTAAGTAAAAATACTTTCATGTACTACTTAAGTAGTTTTTGGGGTATCTGTACTTTACTTTGCTATTTATATTTTTGACAACTTTTACTTCACTACATTTCTAAAGAAAATTATGTACTTTTTACTCCATACAGTTCCCTGACACCTAAAAGTACTTGTTACATTTTAAATGCTTAGCAGGACAGGAAAATGGTCCAATTCACGCACTTATCAAGAGAACATCCCTGGTCTTCCCTACTACCTGATCTGGCGGATTCACTAAACACAAATGCTTTGTTTGTAAATGATGTCTGAGTGTTGGAGTGTGCCACTGGCTATCTGTCAATAAAAAACACAAGAGAATTGTGCCGTCTGGTTTGCTTAATATAAGGAATTTGAAATGATTTATACTTTTAATTTTACTTTTGATACTTAAGTACATTTTAGCAATTAAATGTACTTTTGATTCAGAAGTATATTTAAAACCAAATACTTTTAGACTTTTACACAAGTACTATTTTACTGGTTGACTTTCCCTTCTATTTGAGTCATTTTCTATTAAGGTATCTGTACTTTTAATCAAGTATGACAATTGGATATTCTTTCCACCACTGTATCTAAGTGGTTGCTTGTCAGAATATATATTTTTTAAAGTGCCATATTCCTCCTGGGGGTGTAAATGAACAGATTTGAATAAGATTTAATGTTGCTAAAATGCTGTCAGTTGCACTTTAAATGCAACAATGTTTCACATACAAGTTATTTTTGAAGAGATGGTTAACAACAGCTAGCGCACTGCAATAAAACACCCACGATGATCATTTGAAACTGAACTTCTTGTTGAAAGTTATTCTTCAAAAGGGCGAAGCTAACAAATTAGAACCAATATCCTCTTTGATAACACCTGCTGCAGCCGCTGCAATCTAGCTGACAACAAAAGCCAGCTAGTTAGATCATAGGAAACCTACTGCTCGCTATTGCTGAGTGACCTGTTGGCCTTCAAGAAGGAAGAAGTTCCCATACGTTTTTGTAAAAACTGTCCCTTTTATTTAAGTCAAAATATGATTGAATGATTCCACTGTCGCCCCAAAATGTTGCCCTGATACAGGTGAATGGCAGATGCCTTTATTTAGCTTCTGATGGCCTAGCCAATGGATGAATTAGCTAACTCGATTTATCTCCGCAGAGACCAGCAAAGAAAAATCCTGATTGGATTTTTTTTCTCTTCAGTGTTAACCCTTTCCTTTCCAACAAAAACTGAAGAGATTAAATCAGAACATCATTGAAAATAATATTATTATTATTATAATTATTATTTTATAAATCCCAAGCCCTTCTATGAATGCGTAAAGGCCCATTGTTCCGCACTGTGTTTGGGTTAGTAATATTTTGTAGAGTGGCTCTATTTTCCCTCAGCATGCATTTTTTTTCTGTTCTGAATGTCTAAAGAATCCATATGTTGTTCTGAAATATGAACACAGAAATACTGGACATTTAGAACTCTTATTGTGGTGGTGATTTGATAAAATTACAATCATGGTCTTGAATTGGACTCGCATTTTTCTGGTCTCGGTCTTGACTCTGTCTCGCCCCCCCCCACCCACACCCCCGTCTTGGTCTTGACTCGGACTCGATTTGCTCTGGTCTTGGTCTTGAATCAGTCTCGCTTTAGGTTGTCTCAAACACAACACTGCTGTATAGCCCGCCATTAAAAAAATTCATTGTGAAGCATTTGTGACACGCTACAGGCTGGCAGGAGCACTCAGCATTTCAACAACATGCCTATACAGTTTGCATTTAGGTTGTATAAAATAAAATTGTAAAAAATAATTACTTGGAATTAAATAGTAATGATATGAAAAATGCCTTAGTCATTTTTTTTTAAATACGAGTTTGGCAAGTCTTTGGTTTTGAGTCTCATGCAGTGAGCTAAGCATGCCTGGTTTGTTAATTTATCTTCTCAGATTCTAAAACAGTTTCTAAAACTGCATATCTAAGGCTCTGCTCTGTCCTAGGAGTGAGGTTAAACGGTAGACAGGCTCTCTGCTATCCACTTTATGTTTGAATTATTATTCTGGGTATAGGGAAGGATCACTTGTTTTTTTCCAAGCGTTCAGGGAGGGTCAGGTAAAAATATATATTACTGAAGGGAGCGCCATCCATTTTCCTTTCAGAGAGGTCAGATTTTCTCCAGGTATCCCTCATCATAATTAACTTACAGTCACTTAGAGAGTTGCTGATGGCTTTGATTTCAGCTTCTCCTGTCTCATAAAATAGAAAGGAACAGTCAGTAGAAGACAGGGGATGCCCTTTTTGAATCTGACCATAGGTTATTAAATAGTGTGAAGTGAAGTCATCTGTTGAGCGGACTGGTGATGGGTTGTCTGGGGATGAGCAATAAATAACATTCCTCCTGCACTGAGAGAATGCATATTTGGATGCTTGATTAATTAAATTACGTTTGGTCATTGGTGATGAAGAGAAGCTAGTCAGTGTGATTGTTCAAACATGATGTCTCGCAACGCAAGGGAAATGTTATTTGTTTTACCCGTTGACCCAGTAACAGGTTCTGATAGGATAGGGCCCAGCTACATTATGTCTAAGTGCTCAGCTGACTGATAGCAAAACCAACGAAAGTTCAGGAAGGTTGAAGAGGGTGATAAGCTGATAAGAGCTGAATTAGTAGAATTGTGAACTCAGGATAGAAAAGACAGGAGCTAGCCAGAAAAATAAATAGCAATGCAAAGTTAATGTCTGCTCGCTGTTATCTGCTGTCTTTTATACGCACAGTATTATCAGGAAACATCTGTTTTTCAACGCCGGTTCATGCAACAGACATTAATGTAGACTAATCAAGAAAATACCCCTGGGGGGTATTTTCGGCAGTGTTTCAACCATGATAAGTTTTAATGAGGATCTAAAACTTTAGGTAGATAAATGCAATTCATGTCTAGGGTAGTCAAATGCTGAGGAATAGCAAAAGCATTGAAAATGAGGAAGCGATGCTCAAACTGAAGAAATGGCCCAAAAACATTTAAGATTGAGTCTCCCTGTGTGTTGGAAAAGTTCCAGCAGTGAATTTTGTGTGAGTAGTATAGTGTTTCATTAATGTTTTAAAGGACACACGTAGAAAGGAAGCAAAAATCACTTTGACCTACAGTACCAGTCAAAAGTTTGGACACACCTATTCATTCGTGTTTTTCTTTATTTTTACTATTTTCTACATTGTAGAATACTAGTGAAGACATCAAAACTATGAAATAACACATATGGAATCATGTAGTAACCCCAAAATATATTTTAGAATCTTCAAAGTATCCACCCTTTGCCTTAATGACAGCTTTGCACACTCTTGGCATTCTCTCAACCAGCTTCACCTGGAATGCTTTTCCAACAGTCTTGAAGGAGTTCCCACATATGCTGAGCACTTGTTGGCTGCTTTTCCTTCACTCTGCGTTCCAACTCATCCCAAACCATCTCAATTTGAACTCTGGGTCTTCCATTCCTGTGGCGGTCCTCATGAGAGCCAGTTTCATCATAGCGCTTGATGGTTTTTGCGATTGCACTTGAAGAACCTTTCAAGGTTCTTGAAATTTTCTGGATTGACTGACCTTCATGTCTTAAAGTAATAATGGACTGTTGTTTCTCTTTGCTTATTTGACCTGTTCTTGCCATAATGTGGACTTTATCTTTTACCTAATAGGGCTATCCTTTTTATACCCACCCTACCTTGTCACAACACAACTGATTGGCTCAAACGCATTAAGAAGGAAAGAAATGTCCACAAATTAACTTTTAACAAGGCACACCTGCTAATTGAAATGCATTCCAGGTGACAACCTCATGAAGCTGGTTGAGAGGATGCCAAGAGTGTGCAAGCTGTCATCAAGGCAAATGGAGGCTACTTTGAAGAATCTCAAATATAAAATATATTTTGATTTGTTTAACACTTTTGTTACTACATGATTCGATATGTGTTTTTTCATAGTTTTGATGTCTACTATTATTCTACAATGTAGAAAATTACTATTCTACAATGTAGAAAATACTACAAATAAAGAAAAACCCTTGAATGAATAGGTGTGTCCAAACTTTTGACTGGGACTGTAGTTTGTAATGGGATACCTTTCAGATTTATCACGCCACAGTGAGTACATCTGAAAGAGAGTGAATGTTAAAAACAGCTTAATTTCAAAGCCCGTTATAACACTGCCTCCTGACTAACCACACTCAACATCCAACGCCACCCACCCAAGTTTGCACAATGATGAAGACTGATTCAGATTTTCATTCCCTGCAAATTGTATACATTGGGTGGTAACAAGACCTTTCAAAACGTAAGATTGAGGGTGTTAATATCAGGTCTTGGCTGTGGAGAAATAGAGGATGGACTTTTAGTAAGCATGAACAAAGAACTTGGGGAATTTCCTGGTGTACATTAGCTGTACTTTTACCAAATGAAGACGGCAAAATTTGTCAATATTTGTATATGTCCGGAGATTGATGACTTACTTATATTCAACTTCCCGGACACTTATGCCACACCCCTCATCAATCTACTGAAGTAATGGACATGTGAACTCAGTACATAGTACTGTATGCCATTGGCGGTCAGTGACGTTTAAGATGAGGGAGGTCACTTTTTTTAATGAGCATTGCCTTATTTCTATTATAGCATATTGGATGAGTGTCATTGATAGTCCATTCACCCAGCTCAATATTACATTGATAGGTTTAGGCTACTACACGATTCTCACATTTTCCATATACCTATCATGAGGTTGCTAAAACTTAGCCTAAGAATGATAATTCATAACGTAGGAGCACAGGTCGAGAGAAAAGGTGACAGACAGTGACATATTCAATACCACCTTGTGCACTCTTACCTGCATCTATCTGATCTAGGGTGTAATCATTAATCCAACAGTTGCAAATGAGAGTCTCTATTGTACAAATTCAGGTATGTTTATCCCCATTTAATTCCGTTTGCTTCCATTTGTGAAACGTTTTTCAACAGAATCGGCGGAATGAATACACCCCTGATCACAGCATGATCATTTTGCTTGTTGTAGAATTCTTTCTCGCATCTACGCACTATCCTCTCACCTTTTCCCTTCGCTTGTGGATTTCAGTGCACAACACATCAGCTGTCTGTAACCAGGTGGAAAAACCTTTCCAAGTCAAACCTTCATATTATAACCACTAATCGCTACACACAGCCTACATCATTAATGTCACCATGTTATCTAACGTCATAGCTATTCAACATAGCTACTAGAACTAACGTGTTAGTAAACCTGCTACAATCATGCAGTACACAGTTACACCGGTGGCAATAAATGTATAAAATCAAAAGTTTACCTTGACTTGGAAGAGTTACAGTGTTGGATAGCCATAGCCAGCTAGCTAACATAGCATCTCTTTCTGTTTGAGACAGATGTTTGAGTAGGCTAGACTAGCTAGCTACATTCTCTAGCCAAGAGAAATTGAAAGTGAAAACAAAATATGAAATATAGCTAGCTAGTTCTCTCTCTCTCTCCCTCTCTCACTTGCTTCTCCTTCATTTATAAATAAATACATTTTTTTTTAAACTGTTCAAATATTGTATTTCTCTCTCTTTGAGTCAACTACTCATTACATTTTATGCACTTTAGTGCTAGCTAGCTATAGCTTATGCTTTCAGTACTAGATTAGAGCTCTGATAGGTTGGAGGACGTCCTCCGGGAAGTTGTCATAATTACTGTGTGAGTCTATGGAACCATGAGCCTCCTAGGTTTTGTATTGAAGTCAATGTACCCAGAGGACGGAAACGAGCTGTCCTCTGGCTTCACCATGGTGTTGCCCTACAGAGTGCTGTTGAGGCTATTGTAGACCTTCATTGCAAAACAGTGTGTTTTAATCAATTATTTGGTGACGTGAATATTTAGTATAGTTTTATCTAAAAAAGCTAACTTTTTTCATGTTTCGCCATTTTATTTTTATGAAATTCACCGAGGAGGATGGTCCTCCCCTCCCTCCTCTGAGGAGCCTCCAATGATGTATGCTTCCCAAAATGTGTTAACGCTTTAGAGTACACAATTTGAAATTATATCAGTATATAAAATATTTTAATAAACATACGCAAATACACATTTGTACTGTATTTGTAAATGTTTATATTTATATGTTTATATTCAAATCTGTGTATATATACACTGTAAAATGTATTTTGAAATGGGCTATCCTCTGACTTTCATATTAAAATCTCTCTCACAATTTACAAAATAGGCCTTCTACACACCAAAATGTTGGGTTATATCCCAAAACAATTGTGTTATATATTGAGTTTTTTTGTTGAATGATTGTTGTTTATTAAGTTGTTTGATAGAAAAACCATCAGGTTAAGTTGCCCGCTACCTGTTTATTGGTTTGTTATCTTTGTCGTTGATAAAAAATTAGATATGATGCTTATAATTATCAAACAGTATCTTTAGCATTATTTGTTCTCTTTATTTATCCAAACTTATCTGTATAATATTTCATTGTGGTTATCGAGATACAGTATTGCCTTTCACATTCCTTTCACATTAAATTACATTAAAATAAATTGTATTTATTGTTTAGAGATATGATATCTGTTCATGGTGCTGAGTTTACAATTCATGTCGTAATGTGTTCTGTGTGCTATTCTTACTGTTATGCAAAATCAAATACTTAGTTCATTTGTCCCGTAGGTCATTCAGTCTTTGGTCAAAGCCACTGTATAAATGGTTTATAACTACAGCTGCAAGATATTGGCTATCATATCTTTTACGGCACACCCTAACTTTGAAATATTATCTAGATGGTTTTCCGTAAAGCACAATCATTTCAAGTTCTTTTACTGTTGCTAAGGAATTAAACACATGGGGTAAACATAATTTGAGAGTAAAAAATATTTGTTGTAAAGTCTGTGTACATATGCATTCAGGCACAACAATCCAACAAACAGTAGGTGTAATATCCACACTACAGTAACTGACATTTTAAAAATAATTTTTTTTCCGGACAAACTTCCAAAATGTTTGGAAATAATACTGTACATAGCATTACATTCAATTGAATACATATTTACAGTGATGTAAGGATCAAGCTAAATAGTGTAACATTGAAAACTACACTACAAACAATACACATAAGTTTTAGAACCTGTTAAATAAATTACAATAAATAATATAATTTGTTACATAGTCTTGGCAGAATATGATATTATGGGCCACATGAGACTAACAAAGTTTATCTTCCAAATAAAATAGTACATTTCAGTCATCGCTCCAGAGTAACTTCTCTCAAAATCCATAGGTGATGGATAATGTTGGGTATTTTTGTTTGCTTAGCTGTTGAAAAGAACACTAGTAATGTCACTAATTGAGCATGACAAATGTTATTTTCTTACATACTTTGAAAACATTATCCATTCTATTTCAGTATGTAGCACTAAAGGAAAAGGTTTGTTCTGACTCTTTTTTGTCCTTGCCTGGGCTTGCCCCGAAGGACTCAAGCACAGTGGCATTTGCTGACAATCAAGTAATTGAAGGGTGTGAGCTTCAACTTTCCCCAACTGTCATAGTGCATGAGGATCACAGGCTCGTAGGCTGCCGGCACGCAACAGGGGTGAGGTGTTGCTCCCTTGTTGATGTGGTGAAGACGAGACTTTGCCTGCGCGTGCATGCTGGCTGGCTTGTAGTTGTGTGGACAGGAGCCGTCGCAGAAATGCATGTTGTAACCAGCGGGGGCCACGACCCAGTCTGACCAGCCAATCTCCTTGAAGGACACATTAATGGATTTTCGGCAGCATCGACCGTCTTCGTCACAGTTGTCCTCTTTGTTGGACCGAGTCCGTCTTCTTCTGCCTGCTGATCTAGGTTCTACAAGGTCTACCTCCAGGACCATCTGAGGGGTCCTCTTGGGATCAGTTCCCTCTTCTAAGGCCAGTTCTACTTCCACAACCAGAGAGTGGCCGTTCGACCTCCCACTCCACTTACCAACCACAGTTCTGATGTCCAAAGTCAAATCACCAGTTCTTGCAGCGACCGTCTGAACAAGGCTCTCTGGGTGAATCAATAGAGAAGAGTTCAGCGGTTTCGTCTCATAGATCTTCACATGAACCTCATCCCTAATCGTGGGCTCGGCAGCTTTAGAACCATCCAACAGCTGTCTGTAGAGCTTCAGCTCAGCCCGGGCCAAAGTGAGCTCCTTCCTGATGTGTGAGTTCTTGTGGAATACAGCTCTGTACCAAAGCACATCTGATGGATGTTCCTCATCACGCCAAAGCACTTTGAGAGGCTCCACTGAAAGAGGTGAAAAGAGGGTTGTTACACAAATGCTCAAGTTCTTAGAATTACTGTCATGGTTTGAATAGGTTGTGCTTTTAAGAGTTGTAACAGATGTGTCTTGTCAAAAAAAGAAAGTGACGTCAAACGATTTAAAACAAAGCTTTGGAGAAGAGGTACTGTGTTACTATCAAGCCTTTGCTAAGACCAAATGTTAATGGTAGGCTTTTGTCGGGAGTGCACACAAAAATGAAGCCCTTTAAGACAAAATTGCTCCTCAGAGCATGACTCACTCATTCTCACAACATATGGTTTCAGAAAACACTCACAGGTACATTAAGATTAATAAAAAAAATGTGTTTGAAGGCTTTTTGTTAGTTTTGTCATAAAAGCGAATTTGAATTCTTCTTGAAGACACAAACGTGGGAGAATGTTTCGGTACACAGGTACACACCTTTTACAAAGCTCAGACCTTTTCTATAAGTTATTAATACACTTTGCATAAAGGCAAAATTCCATGCAGTCAAATCACTATCTAAAGCTTGAATGTCAACAGTCAGGTCCTGTATTGTGGTAGAATCCAGTACAGTAGCGATGTGTCTTTAAGTAAGGACCCACCAATGGCTGGATGAAGCACAGTGGATGCCCTCCTTGGGGAATGCTGGGTTTCCCCCTCCTGACTGGAGCTCCTTCTCAGCTGCCTCAGTGTTTCCCTGTAGAGCCTATGCATCCTCATCAGCTCCTCTTCTGAAGCCATTTCCCTGGGCCTGGCCTCCCTCTCCATCCCCATGGAGCTCAGGATCCCTGTCTTCACTGCCTCCAAGACCAAGGCCCTCTGGTTCTCCTCCTGCCCCAGGCGGGGTGTACCTTCTTGGGTGAGGCGGGGCCGGCCCTCCCCCTGACAGAGGCTGAAGAGGAGGACCACCCGAGAGAAGAGAAAGCACTGTGTGACTGAGCTAGGCATGGTAGGTTTGTTCTCAGAGGAGATGTCAATGTTATGAATGAAATTCCAGACATGCTTTCATATATACAGCTCCTGCATGGCCACACCTCTCCGCTGTCAGGTGAGCACTCCTTCCGCGCTTATACTGTATGTATTGTCATCATTATGTAAAGGATTTAAATATATATGTATTTGTATATACAGTGCATTCGAAAAGTATTCAGACCCTTTCCCTTTCTCCACATTTTGTTAGGTTACAGCCTTATTCTAAAATTGATTAAATATTTTTTTCCCCCTCGTCAATCTACCTACAATACCCCATAATGACAAAGTGAAAATGGGTTTGTAGATATTTTTTGCAAATGTATTAAAAATAAAAAAACAAATACCTTATTTACATAAGTATTCAGACCCTTTGCTATGAGACTCGAAATTGAGCTCAGGTGCATCCTGTTTCCATTGATCATCCTTGAGATGTTTCTACAACTTGATTGGTAAATCACCTGTGGTAAATTAAATTGATTGGACATGATTTGGAATGGCACACACCTGTCTATAAGGTCCCACAGTTGACAGTGCAGGTTAGAGCAAAAACTAAGCCATGAGGTCGAAGGAATTGTCCGTAGAGCTCCGAGACAGGATTGTGTCAAGGCACAGATCTGGTGAAGGGTACCAAAAAATGTCTGCAGCATTGAAGGTCCCCAAGAACACAGTGGCTGGCCAAACTGAGCAATCGGTAAAAACCACATGACAGCCCAATTGGAGTTGCGAAAAGGTACCTAAAGGACTCTCAGACCATGAGAAACAAGATTCTCTGGATTGAACTCTTTGGCATGAATGCCAAGCTTCACGTCAGGAGGAAACCTGCCACCATTCCTACGGTGAAGCATGGTGGTGGCAGCATCATGCTGTGGGGATGTTTTTCGGAGGCAGGGACTGGGTGACTAGTCAGGATCGAGGGAAAGATGAACGGAGCAAAGTACAGAGATCCTTGATGAAAACCTGCTCCAGAGCTCTCAGGACCTCAGACTGGGGCAAAGGTTTACCTTCCAACAGGACAACGACCCTAAGCACACAGCCAAGACAACACAGAAGTGGCTTTGGGGCAAGTCTCTAAATGTCCTTGAGTGGCCCAGCCAGAGCCCGGACTTGAACCAGATCGAACATCTCTGGAGAGACCTGAAAATAACTGTGCAGTGATGTTCCCCATCCAAACCGGCAAAGCTTGAGAGGATGTGCAGAGAAGGGAGAAACTCCCCAAATACAGGTGTGCCAACCTTGTAGCGTCATTCCAGAGAAGACTTGAGGCTTTAATCACTGCCAACAGTGCTTCATCAAAGTACTGAGTAAAGGGTCTGAATACTTATGTAAATGTGATATTTTTTTTATTTTATTTTTATCTGTTTTTGCTTTGTAATTATGGGGTATTGTCTGTAGATTGAAGAGGAAAAAAACAATTCGATCCATTTTAGAATAAAATATAAATATATTTGAGATTCTTCAAAGTAGCCACCCTTTTCCTTGATGACAGCTTTGCACACTCTTGGCATTCTCTCAATGCTGAGCATTTGTTGGCTGCTTTTCCTTCACTCTGCGTTCCTACTCATCCCAAACCATCTCAATTGGTTTGAGGTCGGGTGATTGTGGAGGCCAGGTCATCTGATGCAGCACTCCATCACTCTCTTTCTTGGTCAAATAGCCCTTACACAGCCTGGAGGTGTATTTTGTGTTATTGTCCTGTTGAAAAACAAATAATAGTCCCACTGATCGCAAACCAGATGGGATGGCGTATTGCTGCAGAATGCTGTGGTAGCCATGCTGGTTAAGTGGGCCTTGAATTCTAAATAAATCACAAAGCAAAGCACCCCCACACCATCACACCTCCTCCTCACAAAGACACGGCAGTTGGAACCTAAAATCCCAAATTTGGACTCATCAGACCAAAGTACAGATTTCCACCGTTCTAATGTCCATTACTCGTGTTTCTTGGCCAAATGTTGTTTTATTTTTTTTTAAATGTAACCTTTATTTAACTAGGCAAGTCAGTTAAGAACAAATTCTTATTTACAATGACGGCCTAGGAACAGTGGGTTAACTGCCTTGCTCAGGGGCAGAACAACAGACTTTTACCTTGTCAGCTCGGGGATTCAATCTGGCACAATGCTCTAACCAACAGGCTACCTGAAGAAAGTCTCTTCTTATTGGTGTCCTTTAGTGGTGTATATTTATTTAGCTTATACTGACGCATCATTTGTCAAGTAAATGACGTACACTACTGTATATCCTGTAATCATTCATTATAGTGGATGGATCTGTGGAGAGGGTTCTACCTGGAACCAAAAGGGTTCTTCAAAGGGTTCTCCTATGGGGATAGCCGAATAACCCTTTTAAGTTCTAGATAGCACCTTTTTTTCTAACAGTCACTGACATGATGAAATAATCATGTGCCCTGTGATTTCCACCTTGGGGCTAAAAGTGTGTGAAAGGTGACCAAGTATGAATCATCGACAGACCGACAGTGACATAACATTTCTCATGACAGGCTATTGAGTAATCAGCCTTAAGCCAACTGCCAGCATTACAAAGGAAATGTTCTATTTTTGAGACTGGATGGCAAACTGCAACAATTTCATCACCTGTGAACTGATGATAGAGCATTGTCTCTCCCATCACATTCTGGATTCCACAAGGGCAATAGCATGTTTGAAGTGACAGTGTTGTATAGCCTATCAGGGTTGGACTTAATTCGAATTAGGGGCAGTCAATTCAGGAAGTGATTTGAATCAAAAATTCAGAAATGTAAAACTTTTGAAATAAATAGCTACTTTTCAGTTTATTGAGAAGTAATTGAAAATAAATGCCCTTTTTCAGATTATTTAATTGTAATTTTTGTTTACTTCCTCAATTGACTGCCTTCAATTGGCATTGATCCCAACCCTGTCGCCTATATGGGTGACCACTCATTCTTCACTTAATTTTCAATGCCATCTAACTAACGGAATGGGTGGACATTTGGGCATGCTCTTTTCAAGAGTTGGTATATGTATTTAGAAGGTGTATTGTTGAGTAGCTTGAATCGTTTTATAAGAACGTATCAGTATTTTAAATGTTTTGCTCATGGCATAACTATCATTTTATAGCAATTATTTTATACAATGTAGCAATGTCAATGCAGGTCTCACAAGCAAAGATGTCACTTTGGGTCAATTCTATTTAATTGAGCTTTCAATTAAGTTTTCAATTCATGAATTATTACATTTCTTGAATATCTACAATCTGAATAGGTTTGAACCATAGTCATTCATAAGAAACATAAGCACTAGTGAGCATTCTCTTCCCAAATATCTCACCCAATTGCCCCTGAAATGTGTTTCATTAGGAAGGACCTGAATTTTGCTGACAATGTGACCTTACCTGGAAAAACTCTAAGCCCTACTTAGATAACATTCAACTTCATACAGATGTAGGATCTTAATTTGATCATCCTGTTGCAGGAAAACTTTACCACAATGCAGGAAATGTAAGACTTGTAGTGTATTTGACATTTAAAAAGGCTTCTGAAATGTGTAATTTCCACTTATAAATTTCATACTTGATTTTTACTTACGAAAAAAATATATATATATATATATTTCACCTTATTTAACCAGGTAAGCTTGTTGAGAACAAGTTCTCATTTAGAACTGCGACCTGGCCAAGATAAAACAAAGCAGTGCGACACAAACAACAACACAGAGTTACACATGGAATAAACAAGCGTACAGTCATTAACACAACAGAAAAAAAGAAAGACTATATACAGTGTGTGCAAATGGTGTGAGGAGGTAGGCAATAAATAGGCCATAGTAGCGAAGTAATTACAATTTAGCAGATTAACACTGGAGTGATAAATGAGCAGATGATGATGTGCAAGTAGAGATACTGGTGTGCAAAAGAGCAGAAAAGTAAATACAAGCAATATGGGGATGAGGTAGGTAGATTGGGTGGGCTATTTACCAATGGACTATGTACAGCTGCAGCGATCGGTTAGCTGCTCAGATAGCTGATGTTTAAAGTTAGTGAGGGAAATATAAGTCTCCAGCTTCAGCGATTTTGCAATTCGTTCCAGTCACTGGCAGCAGAGAACTGGAAGGAAACGCGGTGTTGGCTTTGGGGATGACCAGTGAGATATACCTGCTGTAGCGTGTGCTACGGGTGGGTGTTGTTATCGTGACCAGTGATCTGAGAGAAGGCGGAGCTTTACCTAGCATAGACTTATAGATGACCTGGAGCCAGTGGGTTTGGCGACGAATATGTAGCGAGGGCCAGCCGACTAGAGCATACAGGTCGCAGTGGTGGGTGTTATAAGGGGCTTTGGTAACAAAATGGATGGCACTGTGATAGACTGCATCCAGTTTGCTGAGTAGAGTATTGGAAGCTATTTTGTAGATGACATCGCCGAAGTTGAGGATCGGTAGGATAGTCAGTTTTACTAGGGTAAGTTTGGCGGCGTGAGTGAAGAAGGCTTTGTTGCGAAGTAGGAAGCTGATTCTAGATTTGATTTTGGAGATGTTTAATATGATTCTGGAAGGAGAGTTTACAGTCTAGCCAGACACCTAGGTATTTGTAGTTGTCCACATATTCTAGGTCAGAACCATCCAGAGTAGTGATGCTGGTCGGGCGGGCGGGTGCGGGCAGCGAACGGTTGAAAGCATGCATTTGGTTTTACTAGCGTTTAAGAGCAGTTGGAAGCCACGGAAGGAGTGTTGTATCAACCCCTACAAAAATGAATTATAATTATAATCCACATAATAATTCACATTTCCTGTTGCTGCACGAATATTTGCCTGATGTAGCAAACTGGCTCAAATTAAGATCCTACATTTGTATAAATTGACCCCATGGCATCTTTCATTTAAATGAGTTATTCATTTCCTATGAAGATGTGAAATGTATTTCTGTAGGACTGCATGGTTTGCTTCATGCTCCATTCACAAACAAGTCTCATGTTTGCGTGTGTACGCTGTGTGGTGTCCCATCAGGAGACAGAGTGTAAACATCGATCCTCCCACACACACACACACACACACACACACACACACACACACACACACACACACACACACACACACACACACACACACACACACACACACACACACACACACACACACACACACACACACACTGTGTGAAAGGATCTTCAGGGCAGATTGTCAAGGAGGCAGGGTGAAGATGTAGCTTCCAGTGAGGGAGCCTAACAGGACATACTGTAGAATGGCTGCATGTCTCCCTCTAGTGGCACTGAGAATATAATGCGTTCTAAAGTGGCGATCGGCAGAAGAAACAATAACAAACTGTCATCCCTGACCGTTTCATTAAAAAGCTGAGGGATGGGGCTGGAGAAATGTAACCACTCAAATTCATGGATATAGTTTTAACCATGATTTGAGGGTATATAGTGTTTGTTTGCATTTACTTTAACAAACATTGGAGTAAAACAAGATTATATTTCGGGTTCTGATGGAGTACGACCGTTGAACTAAGCATGAGGCATTATCTATAAGTTATATTCATGAAGTGTCAATGGGTACATCATACAGTATCATTAATTAGTAAAAAAAATGTAGAAACTGCTGATTGCCCCTTTAAGTAGATATGCTCTGGGTAAAAATTGTCCTACACACAGATCTAGGATCTGGCACAAGTCCTAACTAGAACCATTAACGGAGAAAATACCAATCTGGGCTTGGATCAGTGTTTAGGGGCATATTCATTCTACATCTGAATCCTGGGGCTGAATTCATTTTGGAGTTGCTATTGATAACATGTAATGGCCTACATAAAGAATCATGATAGTGTATAAGGTCTAATGTGTCCTCTACAGATGTATAGAAAGAAAAATTGGGATATTTTTAAGACAGACTATAGCTGGGCTACATTCATTTGGAATCAAAAGTATTTCATTGTGCTTAGGAATGATTTAAACTTAGCAGATCTGTAGCAAGTTTCATTTTTGTACTACATGTCCTTGTTGACTCCCCACATCACAGAACAGTACATGCATCTGGTTGAATCCTTTTGGGCAACCGGGTGTACTTTCAATTTGCTCTATTGCTATGGCTTGTTGTGGACGAGGAACCGTAGGAGGAGAGAGAAAGAGAGATTTTTCTATCACATTTTCATGGCTGAATAGTTCTCCTAACTATCGTTGATCATTTACAATTGACCTGCCTCGCATCCCAATGCAAAGGGCATATAGCAAAAAGAGGACAAAAAAAGTGGCCTGTAAACATTCAACATTGTGCCTCGAGCAAAACCATCATAATGATAAAGTTGGATGCATAGTTTTTCAATCCCCTCTTGACTGAAAATAATTGCAACAATTTCATGGTAAGAGAAGATAAGTGGATATGAGATATAAAAAGACATGTTAAATGAGAAGGGATATGGAAAAGATTGGACCGTGATGACATGAAACCTCTATAGATGACAGACATACTAGGCCTACATTATTTCCTCCTCAACATTTTGGGGATATTAATGCTTACTTAGGAAGATGACCTTGGGTTAAACTCAGGATTAGAGACAATGCCCAAAATGAGAACAAGGAATGATTCATTTTACCGGTTCACATCAATGAATGTGTGACACCGCATGACAAGACACAGCCATTGTTGTATGAAAACATTGTGGTGCCACTTGGAGACTGGCACCATAGATCATCAAGCCCTTTCTCCATCTGACTGTCAGAGTTGCACCATTGTTCTTGGTCATCTGAAGGCAGGGACGGACTGGCCATCTGGCATTTCGGGAAAATGCCAGATGGGCTGGTTCCTTTTTTGCCTAGTGGGTCTCTCTGACTTATAACTGACAATTATTTGGTTATAGGGGAATCAAGTAAAAAAATGGTCCCAGTGTGTTAGAAATGCCAGGGCCAATTTCTGGTCGCAGTCCACCCTGGTCTAAAAATGTAATTTGCATGAGCCAATGATGATGTGACTGCAATGTATAGCCCACTGTATAGAGCTACACAACATATGGAACACTATAGTGCACACATATAAAGGGTCAAATGAACTATATACTGAACAAAAAATATGAACGCAACATGTAAAGTGTTGGTTCCATGTTTCATGAGCTGAAATAAAAAATCCCAGACATTTTCCGTACGCACAAAAAGCTTATTTCTAAAAAATGTTGGGCACACATTTGTTTACATCCCTGTTAGTGAGCATTTCTCCTTTGTCAAGATAATCCATCCACCTGACAGGTGTGGCATATCAAGAAGCTGATTAAACAGCATGATCATTACATTGGTGCACTTTGAGCTGGGGACAATAGAAGACCACTCTAAAATTTATCACACAACACAATGTCTCAAGTTTTGATGGAGCGTGCAATTGGCATGCTGACTGCAGGAAGGTCCACCAGAGCTGTTGCCAGATAATTGAATGTTCATAAGCCGCCTCCAGTGTTGTTTTAGAGAATTTGGCAGTAAGTCCAACCGGCCTCACAACCACAGACCACGTGTAACCACGCTAGCCCAGGACCTCCACATCTGGCTTCTTCACCTGTGGGATCATCTGAGACCAGCCACCTGGACAGCTGATGAAGCTGAGGAGTATTTGTGTCTATAATGAAGCCCTTTTGTGGGGATAAACTCATTCTGATTGACTGGGCCTTGCTCCCCATTCAGTGGGCCTGGCTCCCAAGTGGGTGGGCCTTTGCCCGTCCAGGCCCACCCATGACTGTGCCCCTGCCCAGTAATGTGAAATCCATAGATTAGGGCCTAATGAATTTATTTCAAACTACTGATTTCCTTATATGAACTGTAACTTGTTGCATGTTGTGTTTATATTTTTGTTCAGTATATATCAACATGATAGACAACATCTGAATGGGATTTTAAGCAATAGGCTGCTTCTTGTGTTCACACAAACACAGAACAGGGCTATATATATATATATATTAGAATGGATGTACTGCAAATAGGTCATTAATGCATATACTTGCCTGATTAAAAAATCCCCATGTAAACTTTCAACAAGTTAGCCAGGGTTGAAAAAAGGTTGCATTGGCTCAATGATATAGGCTAGGGTTACCGAACTGAATGAATCAGCCCACTGCCACCCATAGGCGATTTGTCAGAAGTCCCTCCCTGCACATTCATTCCCAATTCTCACCGCTGCCCGGTCACCTGACAATTAAACGAAATTCTCGGTTTTGTTCAGCTCTCATCCAGTCGCATTGATGATGAGCAGGATACAGGAGGACGCAGTATGGGTTGAATGAAATTGGAAAAAGGGAGTCAGCGGTATTGTAATAATTTATTTTTCTACAATGGACGAGCCAAACATTTTGAGACGTCGTGGGCTGCAGGTAAGAACCCCCATAATAATAAAACATCAGCATAGCTACTGAAGATGAAAATAATACACTCAGGCTTTGCATTTGTGTTGTGGCATTCGACAATTAATGATAGTCTACACAAACATGTATTGACCCGCATTAGGGCACACATGCGTTTCTCTTCTTTCTCTATTTCAAGGGATATTTAATGATTGTCAATTGCTGTTTACTAAACGGTTTACATTGGGCGCACTTTTAGGTCTCCTCAAGGGTAGTTCTATCCAGTTGTGACCACAAATGATGGATATCTCAAAACAAATTCGCATCGAATGTATTGTCCCACTGCCACATTGTTTTGAAATGGTCATGAATAGGCTACAATATCGATCCATTCTGTACACATATGAATGAATGATGCCCCTTCGTTTGAGTAGGCGGTGGCACTGAAGGGCGAGCTTGTGGATGCGCAAGTGTAGTTAATACATACATTTAACCACAGACAGTTTTTTTCTACAGACAGGCATGATGTTTTATAGATGTCTTATTCTCCTTCAAAAAAAACAAAGAGCGTTTCCATAATGATTGTGACTCAAGGAACGCAGCTGTATTGCCATCACTAGGTTGCTGTGGTGATATGGGCGTTGGGCTCAATTGGATTCAGGGATGGATGATTGGTAGAGAAACATCCCTTTATGTTCACTTATATGTGTCTTATAGCCAGTAGGTTGTAACTGAGTCAATCCTAGCCCTCCCGACGGCCTAACGCGTTTTGTTGTTTTTCATTCCAACCAATTACTCGGGTAGAGGCTTAGCTATTTAAATCCGTTGACCATTGTTTGCTCTAAATCCATTATGAAAGAGATGTTGGTGGAAATGTGCTTGTCCACATATTCAAAATGCCTATTTTCATTCTGTTACATTGATTGGTTCATCCACCTTACATGGACCTGCAATTTTAATTTGATTGCTGATTTGCATCGTGAAAAATCAAAATTGAGAATGTACTTTTGGTTAACAAAACAACCTGCGTTTATCTTTGAAAATAGAGTACACTGTGACACAGCATTTTTGGCATACATGTCGTGTACATTATTATGAACATAGGCCTGCCTATATGCAAGGGCTTCAGGACCAAAGCAAAAAGAACAACATACATAATGTGCAGCTATGAATGAGAAGACCTACTTAAGACATCCACAATTAGGCCAGAGCTATAAGATGTTTCCATAAAGGAGGGGAACGAGCAGCAGGGGACATAGCTGTCATACGGTGTGCATAAATAATCAGCCAGTCTTTCCGTCTGTACCGTTGGCCACAGATTGTGTATGAATCATTTTCGATGTGGAGGGGCTTTGAAAGACTAATCAAAACCTCCATCAATGGTTGTTTTCATTTTGTTTCTAAGAATCATTAACCCTTTAGTTCCATGCCTCGGGGATGTAACGGGTGTGTTTGGAATGTATATCAAGTCCAGGAGGTTGGTGGCACCTTAATTGGGGAGAATGGGCGCGTGGTAATGACGGGAGAGGAATTAGTGGAATGTTTCAAACACATGGTTTCTAGGTGTTTGATGCCATTCCATTTGCTCCGTTTCGGGCATTATTATGTGCCTCAGCAGCCTCTGATATCAAGCAAGGCTTTACTGCCATTGTCACCATTTTAATGTATCTTTCTTTCTCAATTCCAGAAAGAGCTGAGCCTTCCACGAAGGGGAAACATGTAAGTATCACTAAAGAACATCACTGGTTATCACTGCTCTTGTTACACTATTTGATACAAAATCACAGGGTGTTACAAGGTGTTTTTATATGTCAACAATTTATCATAGTAGCAGACATTTTACTTGGCACTTCCATGAGAGGCAACACCTCTTAAAAAGCTGCGTATGTGGTTTCACAGTGAGCGCTAGTGCCTAGTGGTAAAACGGAGGATGCAGATACTAGTAAGCAATGTTCCCTCTAATTCTTTGAGACATTGCGCAAATTGTAGGCCTTTTGAACAGAAACTTGAACATTGTGAGAATTTTGTGCAACTTCCGGCGCACGTTTACAGTGAACACTGAGGCTGTACCTTTACAGTTTGTGACAGTAGCTATTGTGGCTATCTGAGCATAATGTGGCCTAATAACAAAACCAAGGGAGAAAATCCCATACATTTTTCACTTGGAAATAGATGTTCATTTCCATGATATATCCTACAGTAGCATATATGTGGTGTTAAGTGCAGGTCTACATTGCATGAGACTTTTAAAACGTTTTTACATTATGAAGGGCTTGACATTCATTAATGATCGTTTTACTTGGTCTGTAACACCATGGGCCAAATAGGTGACTGTAAATTGACTTGTATGATGCAAGAAACCACTTTACAAAATAAAATGAATTATGACCATACAGAGAATTAGACAATGTAGGCTACTCCTCTGCATATTCAAGCCTATCTTGAAATAAAACACTGCCCCTTTTAATTAAGACATAAGCTTTTTACCTGAGTGGATTTTCAAAGACAGCTTGAAATGTAGACTACACATTTTGTGCTATTGTAGGAAGCAGTAACACCCCATTGCTGACCTATACTTATATAGAACTGGGCGAATAACTCGCTAACTAGCAAAGAATATCAACAAAAGTCCACACGCGCAGCTCTCACCGCTCGTGGACTACCCCGCCAATATAACTCTACTCTGTTGCGCTCTGGCTCTGCCTACAACATTGTGTTGCTGCCTCAACAAAATCAGAGACTCATTCTTGCAAAGTTAGATTTGTTTTGGTTTGTTGCATTGAAAAAGGGGCTGACAATGTTTATTCGATCACGGGAAAAAAAAACGTTGATCTATATAGTGCAAACTAAAGGGGCGTACTCAGTGAAGTTCAATCTCTTGTGTCTCTGCGGCATGGCATTTCCTCTGCGCGGCAGACCTGGAGAAAGTGCGCTGCCGCGCAAGGGCGCAGTCTAGAGGGAACATTACTGGTGGGGTGAAATATATTTTACTTAACAGTAAATGTGATTTTAAAAAAAAAGTTAAAGTGTACCTCCACACATTGTATGAAAATACCATATGTATTGTGTATAGTCCTGAGGCATGCGCTGTAAGGCCTTGTCGACTAGTCTGGAAATACACATTTGGTTACGCAATTCAATATAAATAATTTCACACATCATGCACTGGATTTTACTCATGTTTCATAATGACATGTCAGTCAAGGCAAAGGACAAGAGTTGGCTTGGTGAGTAGACTGAATGGAAAACAGAAATGAGTGGGCAGACCCATATTTGGTCCTTAGCCACTTTAGTGGAGTGAAGTAATGTGGTTAAACAGTAGGCCTACAGACTTGCAATGAGTCTAACACACCATTCAAACCAATTCTTTTCCCAACAACTTTTAGCATCCCGCCAACTTTGACGACTTTTCTTAATATATGAAAGGTATTGCCGGCAACAAAGCCTCTACTTTTTTATTTCCGCCAACCGACGTCATGGCATTGGCACGCAAAACGCTCTTAAGCTCTAGATGGTTGTTAGGCAGCGCCCGTTACTAGTATCCATCTGCCTGTTCTAAACTTTGTAAGGCATGTCACTTCACCCATCTCTTCGCATAGCCCAATACATGCACTTTTTTCTTAACCATAACTGGATGGATCCATGAAGTATTACTGTGGCAATATATCACTGAAAGACGAAAATATTGGAATAAAGTAGGCTAATGCAATTGAAGGCATCAAATTGTTTCTTACTGAAACTCCCAAAGTTATCCAATTGTTATAAAACAGAAGCATTTCAGCACCATTTTGCGCTGATAAATCAATGTCAGATTTTTCTTTTCACTGAATTTCCATGTGGATATTGGTTAGTCTACGTCTACCATTAGGCTGTGGAAAGTTGAGGTGAGTGCTGCTCGTGATCATCTTGTCTAGTTGGCTCATACATTAGCACTGATCACAACATTTTGCCAGCATGTTAAGTAGCATAAAGGAAAAGTCCACCCAAACACGAGCTTTTGATATTTGTTTCAGTTGTTGATGTAAAGTGCATTCAGAAAGTATTCACACCCATTGGCTTTTCTCACATTTTGTTGTGTTACAAAGTTGGATTAAAATTCATTTCATTATCATTTTTGATCAACAATCTACACAAAATACTGAAATGTCAAGGTGGTAGAAATATTCTAACATTTATCAAAATTCATGACAAAAAACACAAATATATCTTGATTATGTAAGTATTCAGTCCCCTGAGACAATACATGTTAGAAACACCAGTCTTTTTTGAGTACATTTCTAAGAGCTTTGCACACCTGGATTGTACAATATTTGCCCATTATTCTTTAAAAAACTCTTCAAGCTCTGTCAAGTTCATTGTTGATCATTGCTAGGCATCAGTGGAGGCGGTGAGAGGAGCTATAGGAGGAAGTGCTCATTGTAATGGCTGGAATGGAGTTTATGGAACGGAGTCAAGCGTGGTTTGATGTTTGATTCCATTCCAGACATTACAATGAGCCTGTCCTCCACCAGCCTCCACTGCTAGACAGCCATTTTCAAGTCTTGCCATAGATTCAAGCCAAATCTAGTCAAAACTGTAACTAGGCCACACGGGAACATTCAATCTTGTCTTGGTAAGCAACTCCAGTGTAGATTTGGCCTTGTGTTTTAGGTTATTGTTCTGAATTAGTCTCCCAGTGTTTGTTGGAAAGAAGACTGAACCAGGTTTTCCTCTAGGATTTTGCCTGTGCTTAGCTATATTCCATTTCTTTTAAGCCAAAAAATCTCCCTGGTGTCACAGTTTCTGTGTTTTTTGATTGTTGCTTCCTTAGGTTACCGCTGGAGGGCGGCACCCTTACCGTTTTCCAGTCTCCAGGTTACGTTGATTATTTCTTATTGGATTCACCTGTGTTCAATTACCTTCTCTGTTCATCTGGTTGCCTTGTTATTTAGGTTCCTCAGTTTTTTATTTTCTTATTTCACCTTTATTTATCTAGGTAGGCTAGTTGAGAATGAGTTCTCATTTACAACTGCGACCTGGCCAAGATAAAGCAAAGCAGTGCAACACAAACAACACAGAGTTACACATGGAATAAACAAACATACAGTCAATAATAATGAGTCAATAATAATTTGTCAATAATAATAAATAGTGCAAATGAGGTAGGATAAGGGAGGTAAAGGCAATAAATAGGCCATAGTGGCGAAATAATTACAATATAGCAATTAAATTTGATAGATGTGCAGTTGGCCTGTATTCTTACTTAGGTCTCGTTTTATTTAGTGTGCTCTTTTGCGGTTGCCTTGTTTCTGTTTAGACTAAGTAAAAGTTCTGGATTTACCCTTACCTCTGCTTGCTGTGTTTCTCTGCGCCTGGTTTAGAGTTCGTACTAGCAGTATTGTTTCAGTAGACCTAAACCAACCATGGATCTATGGACCGTCGTCCGAGGAACATTCCGAACTTCAACATTTACAGTCGGCTCTCACCCACCATGGAACTGTGATTGGTCGCCATGAGGTGCGGCTGCAGACATTGTCGGATGATTTAAGAACTCTTGCGTCCACTCTGCAGACAGGACAGATGGGAGCAACAGCTGCTGCACCCGTGGCTGTTCCTAACCCTCCACTCCCTACCAGCTCAGCGTCTTCCTCCCTTCAGGAGCCTCATCTCCCGGCACCGGAGCGCTATGAGGGGCATCCTGGGAGGTGTCGTGGGTTCCTGCTCCAATGCTCGCTGGTCTTCGAGGTGCAGGCATCAACGTTTCCCACCGAGCATTCCAGAGTGGCATACGTCATCTCCTTGCTCTCAGGACGGGCTCTGGCCTGGGCCACGGCCATATGGGAGCAGCAATCAGACATTTGTTTTAATTGGCAAAGCTTCACCCAGGAGATGAAGAGGGTTTTTGATCACCCCATCAGTGGCAGGAACGCTGCTCAAAGACTCATTGAGTTTCGGCAGGGCAGCCGGAGCGTAGCGGGTTACGCCATTGACTTTCGGACGCTCGCCGAAATACAGAGGTAGTTCACTCAACCTTTCTGAATGGACTCAGCTAGGTTCTCAAGGATGAACTGGCTCCCCGGGACAACCCTGGGAGGAGCTTATCGTCCTGGCCATCCGGATTGACAACCGGCTTCAGGAACGCCGTCGTGAGAGGACGGAGGTGTTCCGAGTTTCCAGTGTTTTGGGTTCCGCTGAGGAAGTCGATTCTTTGTTTGTTCCACTGCCTTATGCTGCGTCTGCTTGTCCTGCACCCCGTCAGAGTTCTCAATTCGGCTTTGTTTCTCCATCATACCTTCCAGAGGAGCCGATGCAATTGGGATGCACCAGACTTTCCGCTCTGGAGAAAAGTTGCAAGATTAACGAGCAACGTTGTCTTTACTGTGGACAGTCTGGACATTTCCGTGCCTCCTGTCCCGAGCTGAAAGAGAAACGGGATGACTCATCAGTAGAAGGGAGAATACTGGCGAGTCAGATACAGTCTCCAACTGCTGACATGGTACACACCTTGTTTCTGGCCAACCTGCGGTGGGACAATGGGCAGTTGGACATTCCTGCTTTCATAGACCCTGGGACTACTTGCTGTTTTCTGGTTCACACATTAGCTCGCCAACAGGGGCTGCCTCTCACTAAGCTTGACATTCCGTTGTCGGTCACTGCGCTGGATGGTCAATCCCTAGGGTCTGGGAAGGTGAAGCAACTCACCATGCCTATTCAGCTACGAGTCCTGGATTATCATGTGGAGTTTATCCAGTTACATTTGGTGGACTCTCCTGAGCTTCCCCTGATTTTTGGACATCCATGGCTTTCTATCCATAATCCTCAAATTGACTGGCCCTCGGGAAGTGTTCTGGGATGGAATTCTTCATGCCAGTCCACCTGCCAGCAACTCCCCACATCTTTCCGGCCCTGCTCATCTGGAGGCTTCCGATTCTCCTGTTCCCCCAGCTGGGGATGACAAGCCTGATCTTTCCCGCGTACCTCGGGATTACTGGGATCTGGGTCAGGTCTTCAGCAAACGAAGGGCCAGCAAACTGCCTCCCCGCAGGTCCAACGATTGTGCCATCGACCTCCTGCCCGGCACCAGTCCTCTGAGAGGAGGGCTGTATTCTCTCTCAGGTCCAGAGACTGCAGCCATGAACAGTTATATTAAGGAGGCACTGGTGGATGATTTTGTTCGGCCATCCACTTCACCTGCAGGAGTGGGTTTTTTTCTTTGTTGGAAAGAGGGATGGGAGATTACGTCCCTGTATCGATTACCGGGGTTTAAATAGCATTACCATCAAGAACCGTTACCCTTATGTCGTCAGCCTTTGAGAGACTCCAGGGAGCTACGGTTTTCTCAAAGTTGGACTTACGGAATGCGTACAATCTGGTGTGCATCAGACAGGGAGACGAGTGGAAGACGGCAGTCAACACCCCAAATGGACATTATGAGTACCGTGTCATGCCATTTGGACTTAATGCTCCATCCGTTTTCCAGGACTTGGTGAATGATGTGCTGCGCGACTTCCTTCACCAGTTCGCGTTTGTGTACCTGGATGACATCCTCATCTTCTCCAGTTCCATGGTTGAACACAGCCAACATGTTCGCCAGGTTCTTCAAAGACTCCTCTCTCACCACTTGTTCGTGAAGGCCGGAAAGTGTTAGTTTTACGTTCCACAGATCTCCTTCCTGGGGTACATTGTGTCTCAGGGCTGTGTATGGATGGACTCCCAAAAAGATAGAAGCGGTGGTCAACTGACCGTGGCCCAGCACAGTCAAGCAAGTCCAGTGTTTTTGTTCATTTCTACCGGAGGTTTGTGAGAGACTGTAGTTCGGTGGTTGTGCCATTGACAGCGCTCACCAAGGGCTCGGCTGGGCATGTAAGCTGGACCCCTGCTGCTGAGAAGGCGTTCCAGGACCTGAAATGACGGTTTTCTTCTGCACCCATTCTAGTTCATGCGGATCCTTCTCTTCCCTTTGTGGTAGAGGTGGATGCCTCTGAGGTTGGCGTGGGTGCGGTTCTGTCTCAGCGCTCTGCTAAAGACCAAAAGCTTCATCCCTGTGCCTTCTTCTCCAGGCGTCTCACTCCAGCAGAGAGGAACTATGACGTCGGCAATCAGGAGCTTCTTGCAGTCAAACTGGCTTTGGAGGAGTGGCAGCACTGGTTGGAGAGTTTGGAACATCCCTTCACGGTTTGGACTGACCACTTGATCCTGGCCTACATCCAGGAGACTAAATGCCTCAGTCCCCGACAGGCTCGTTGGGCTCTTTTCTTCACTCGGTTCAGATTCACGTTATCTTACCGTCTAGGGTCTAAGAACGTGAGGCCGGATGCCCTTTCTCGCCAGTTCCCCAGCTCTAGTGAGGATCGGTCGCTTGGATCCATCATCCTCAGGTCGCTTATCCTCGCACCGGTGTCCTGGGGTATAGAGACTGTTGTGAGGGAGGCGCAAGGTAGGGAGGCAGTTCCTGACAGCTGTCCATCTAACAGACTTTTTGTTCCTCTTGAGGCACGGTCCAAGGTACTTCAGTGGGCTCACTCATCGCGTCTTACCTCTCATTCGGAAGGGCAGCGAACGCTAGAGTTTCTGAGGAGGTGGTTTTGGTGGCCCTCGGGTGGGGGCGGACACACGGACCCTTGTGGCTGCCTGTCTGACATGCGCCCGGGAACAAGACTCCTCGTCAGCAGCCTCTTGGGCTTCTTCGTCCGCTGCCAACACCTTCTCGACCCTGGTCTCATCTCTCTATGAATTTCATCACGGGTCTTCCATCCTCAGAGGGCCACACTGTCATTGTGGACTGCTTTTCCAAGGCGGCACATTTCATTCCGCTGACTAAGCTTCCATCTGCCCGTGAGACTGCTCAGCTAGTGAGACTGCTCAGCTAGTTATTCAGCATGTTTTCCGTCTTCCAAGACTTCCTCTAGACATCGTCTCCGACCGGGGCCCCCAGTTTGCCACCAGATTCTGGAGGGCATTCTGTACTCTTCTGGGTTCATCAACCCGAGGACTTAGGGTGATAGCCAGTTTGTCCAACGGTCAAACAGAGCAGGTGAACCAGGATCTGGAAACCGCCTTACGGTGCTGTGTCCGCTAACCCCACCACTTGGAATCTTCAGCATCTTCCCTGGGTGGAGTACGCATACAACACTCTCCAGTGTTCCTCCACTGACCTGTCACCATTCCAGGTTTTGTACAGATACCAGCCTCCTCTGTTTCCAGATCAGGAGATTGAAGTGGCGGTTCCATCTGCTCAACATCTCATCTCTCGTTGCTGCCGGACCTGGAAGAGGGCTTGGTCAGCGCTCCTGAGGTTTTCAGCTCGGTTTCAACGACAGGCTAACCGTCATCGCCGTTTGAGTCCTCTTCTGCATCCGGGCCAGATGGTCTGGTTGCCTACTAGGGTTCTGCCTCTGCGGGTGGAATCAAGGAAGTTGTCCTGTCACAGTTTCAGTTTTTTTATTGTTGTTTCCTTAGGTTACCACTGGAGGGCACACTTACCCTGTTTTCTACTTTCCAGATTACCCTGATTTATTTCTTATTGGATTCACCTGTGTTCTATTACTTTCTCTGTTCATCTGGTTGCCTTGTTATTTAGGTTTCTCATTTGGCCTGTATCCTTGCTTAGGTATCATGTTTTATTTAGTGTGCTCTTGTGTGGTTGCCTTGTTTCTGTTTAGACTAAGTAAAAGTTCTGGATTTACCCTTACCTCTGCTTGCTGTGTTACTCTGCGCCTGGGTTCGAGTTCGTACTAGCAGTATTGTTTCACCTGGTCCTTAACAATGACAAGCGTACCCATAACATGAAGCAGCCACGACCATACTTGAAAATATGAGGAGTGGTAGTCAGTGATGTGTTGGATTTGCCCCAAAAATAATGCTTTGTATTCAGGACATTTTTTATATTTCTTTGCCAAATGTTTTACAGTATTACTTAAGTGCCTTTTTGCAAAATCGGATGCATGTTTTGGAATATTTTTATTCTGCGCACAGGCTTCCTTCTTTTCACACTGTCATTTAGGTTAGTATTGTGGAGTAACTACAATGTTGATCCATCCTCAGTTTTCTCCTATCACAGCCATTAAACTAACTGTTTTAAAGTCACCATAAGTGGCATAGTGAAATCCCTGAGCGGTTTATTTTTACCCATCTACCAATAGGTGCCCTTCTTTGCAAGACATTGAAAAACCTCCCTGGTCTTTGTAGTTGAATCTGTTTGAAATTCACTACTCGACTGAGGGACCTTATAATTATCTGTATGTGTGGGGAACAGAGATGGAGTAGTCATAAAAAAAATGCACCATTAAGAAAATGCACCCCTCCAAACTACTTACATGACTTAATGGCATTCATTACACATTAAATAAATGTTTAAAATACTTTGTCAGCAAACTCAATGGATGAATTTAGCACAAATACTCCACTATGTATGTTATGGCATGTAAGCATTCTTTACTGTACCATTTTGAGAAGAAAAAAATATTCCAAAACATGCATCTTTTTTTAAAATTTATTTTATTTTTATTTCACCTTTATTTAACCAGGTAGGCAAGTTGAGAACAAGTTCTCATTTACAATTGCGACCTGGCCAAGATAAAGCAAAGCAGTTCGACAACATACAAAAACACAGAGTTACACATGGAGTAAAACAACATACAATCAATGATGCAGTAGAAAAAAAATAAAAAAAAATAAATAAATAAGACTATATACAATGTGAGCAAATGATGTGAGATAAGGGAGGTAAAGGCAAAAAAAATGCCATCTAAAGTAATACTGAAAAAAATGTGGCAAAGTCATGAACTTTTTGTCCTGAATACAAAATGTTGTGTTCAGGACAAATCCAATACAACACATTACTGAGTACCACTCTCCATATTTTTAAGCATGGTGGTGGCTGCATCATGTTATGGTTGTAATCGTTAAGGACCGGGGAGTTTTTCAGGATAAAAAAGAAACAGAATGGAGCTAAGCACAGGCAAATTTGAAGAATTTTTTTAAAGAATAGTGGGCAAATGTTATACAATCCAGTTGTGGAAAGCTCTTAGAGACTTACCCAGAAAGAGTCACAGCTGTAATTGCTGCCAATGGTGCTTCTACAAAGTATTGACTCAGAGGTGTGAATACTTATGTAAATTAGATTTCTATCATCTATTTTCAATAAATTGAATTAAAAAAAACAAACAGTTCACGCTTTGTCGTTATGGGGTATTGTGTGTGTAGATTGATGAGGAAAATGTTTTATTTAATACATTTCCTGATAAGCCTATTCGTCTGAATACTTTCCGAATGCACTGTTATTCTGCAGCCCTGAATCATCCCATGATGCGGCTCACTACGCTGATAAGCCTATTCTTTGCCATGTTATAGCCCTATTTGGACAGGTATTCCTAGCGTGTGCTATTCCAGAGGACGATTCACACAGGATCCATTTTTTCCATACTGCCCCGGTAAATCTTATTTTTTTTCAAATTGAATTGATTCTTATTTTTATGTAAGCAGGCAAGTCAGTTAAGAACAAATTCTTATTTACAATGACGGCCTACCGGGGAACAGTGGGTTAACTGTCTTTTTACCTCAGCTCGGGGATTCGGTCCAGCAACCTTTCGGTTACTGGCCCAACACTAACCACTAGGCTGCCTGCCGCCCCCTTGTGACAAAAGCCTGGAGATTTTTAATGTAGGCTTGAAGGTATTTCAACGTCATGTCTAGAAGATAATGGGCTACACTGATAACTAGGGCTTGGCTGTCAAATGTCTCCCCATTATATTTAAATTGATGAAGTGTGATCATAATCATTATTTTAGCGATCTATGGTAGACGTCCTTCCTAATAACTAAATATTAGGAAGGTGTTCTTAATGTTTTGTACACAATGGCTTATAATGCGAAGTATTGCAAAATAAAGTCCTGAAATGTATTTTGATTGTTTATTGACCGGGGAACTTTCTCTACATTTTTTTTCTATTGAATGAGGTGAAAAGTTAAACTTAAGTCTCTTTTTGGATAGGCTTATAAAGGCCTAGTTGGTATTGAACATGCTGTACATTTCTCTGCTATGTTTTTATTAGAAGATAAATCATTATTTATTATGTAATGATAAAATATACTTTTATGGTACATTTCCACAGGATTTAACCCAGTGTTTTATTTTTCCATCGACGCGGGCCGGAACACATGTCTCACTGGGCCATGGCTCCGGCACACCTGCTCTCACTTGGCTCCGGCACACCTGCCTACTTTTCAGCTTGCATTTCCATAAAGGAATTTAACACCTCACAAAGCAATTGTTTGGATTATGCAGAGGTTATTGATTCTGCTCTTCACAAGTCCTCACTGTCAGCCATGCCCTGCTATCTGTGCATTAGAGATGTAGACAATGAGTATGTGTCTCCTCTCTAACGCCCAGAAAGCTCCAAGATTCAAACTCCCATTAGACAGCTCTGCAAGCATTAGGCTATAATGTCAAAATACAGAGTTTTGCTGAGCAACTAAAGATTTAATCTTATGTACTTCCAAAAAAGGTCAAATTAAAATGTATGATAAACCGCAAAAGATCCTATTTGGCACCTCCAATCCTCTGGCCGTTAGTAGTCTTGATCAACTACAAATGTTCTGTTTCATCAACATTTTTGAAGTCATTCCATCAAAACGATTTTAAGGTTAGTTGATCATATGTTTTGTCATTTAGAAAAAGTTAAAGATATAATCCAATGAAATTAGAGCCATTCTTTTGTTTTATACATACAGTTGAAGTCGGAAGTTTACATACACTTAGGTTGGAGTCATTAAAACTTGTTTTTCAACCACTCCACAAATGTATTGTTAAGAAACTATAGTTTTGGCAAGTCGGTTAGGACATCTACTTTGTGCATGACAAGTCATTTTTCCAACAATTGTTTACAGACAGATTATTTCACTTATAATTCACTGTATCACAATTCCAGTGTGTCAGAATTTTACATACACTAAGTTGACTGTGCATTTATACAGCTCGGAAAATTCCAGATAATGTCATGGCTTTAGAAGCGTCTCATAGGCTAATTGACATCAGTTGAGTCAATTGGAGGTGTACCTGTGGATGTATTTCAAGGCCTACCTTCAAACTCAGTGCCTCTTTGCTTGACATCATGGGAAAATCAAAAGAAATCAGCCAAGATCTCAGAACAAATGGTAGACCTCCACAAGTCTGGTTCATCCTTGGGAGCAATTTCCAAATGCCTGAAGGTACCACGTTCATCTGTACAAACAATAGTACGCAAGTATAACCACCATGGGACCACGTAGCCGTCATACCACTCAGGAAACGCGTTCTGTCTCCTAGAGACGAACGTACTTTGCTGCGAAAAGTGCAAATCAATCCCAGAACAACAGCAAAGGACCTTGAAGATGCTGGAGGAAACTGGTACAGAAGTATCTATATCCACAGTAAAACGAGTCCTATATCGACATAACCTGAAAGGCCGCTCAGCAAGGAAGAAGCCGCTGCTCCAAACCGCCATAAAAAAATCCAGACTACGGTTTGCAACTGCACATGGGGACAAAGATTGTACTTTTTGGAGAAATGTCCTCTGGTCTGATGAAAGAAAAATATAAACTGTTTGGCCATAATGACCATTGTTATGTTTGGAGGAAAAAGGGGGTCGCTTGCAAGCCGAAGAACACCATCCCAACCGTGAAGCACGGGGGTGGCAGCATCATGTTGTCGGGGTGCTTTGCTGCAGGAGGGACTGGTGCAGTTCACAAAATAGATGGCATCATGAGGTAAGAAACATTTTGGATATACTGAAGCAACATCTCAAGACATCAGTCAGGAAGTTAAAGCTTGGTCGCAAATGGATCTTCCAAATGGACAATGACGCCAAGTATACTTCCAAAATTGTGGCAAAATGGCTTAAGGACAACAAAGTCAAGGTATTGGAGTGGCCATCACAAAGCCCTGACCTCAATCCCATAGAACATTTGTGGGCAGAACTGAAAAAGTGTGCGAGCAAGGAGGCCTACAAATCTGACTCCGTTACACCAGCTCTGTAAGGAGGAATGGGCCAAAATTCATCCAACTTATTGTGGGAAGCTTGTGGAAGGCTACCCAAAACGTTTGATCCAAGTTAAACAATTTAAAGGCAATGCTACCAAATACTAATTGAGTGTATGTAAACTTCTGACCCAATGGTAATGTGATAAAATAAAGCTGAAATAATTCTACTATTTCTGATATTTCAAATTCTTAAAATAAAGTGGTGATCCTAACTGACTTAAGACAGGATATTTTTATTAGGATTAAATGTCAGGAATTGTGAAAAACGGACTTTAAATGTATTTGACTAAGGTGCATGTAAACTTATGACTAACTGTATACACAGTGCCTTGCAAAAGTATTCATCCCTCTTGGTGTTTTTCCTATTTTGTTGCATTACAACCTGTAATTGAAATTGATTTTTTGGGGGATTTCATGTAACGGACATACAAAATAGTCCAAATTGGTGAAGTGAAAACAATAACTTCGAAAAATTCTAAAAAATAAAGAACTGAAAAGTGGTGCGTGTATATGTATTCACCCCCTTTGCTATGAAGCCCCTAAATAAGATCTGGTGCAACCAATTACCTTCAGAAGTGACATTAGTTAGATTGCACACAGGTGGACTTTATTTAAGTGTTACATGATCTGTCACATGATCTCAGCATATATACACACACACTTGTTCTTAAAGGCCCCAGAGTTTGCACCATCACTAAGCAAGGGGCACCACCAAGCAAGTGGCACCATTAAGACCAATGAGCTCTCCAAACAGGTCAGGGACAATGTTGTGGAGAAGTACAGATCAGGGTTGGGTTATAAAAAACTATCAGAAACTTTGAAGATCCCACAGAGCACCATTAAATTGATTATTAAAAATGGAAAGAATATGGCACCACAACAAACCTGCCAAGAGAGGGCCACCCACCAAAACTCCAGGCAAGGAGGGCATTAATCAGAGAGGCAACAAAGAGACCAAAGATAACCCTGAAGGAGTTGCAAAGCTCCACTTTGGAGATTGGAGTATCTGTCCATAGGACCACTTTAAGCCGTACACTCCACAGAGCTGGGCTTTATGGAAGAGTGGACATAAAAAAGCCATTGCTTAAAGAAAAAAACAAGCAAACACGTTTGGTGTTCGCCAAAAGGCATGTGGGAGACTCCCCAAACATATGAAAGAAGGTAATCTGGTCAGATGAGACTAAAATGTAGCTTTTTGGCCATCAAGGAAAATGTCTGGCGCAAACCCAACACCTCTCATCACCCCGAGAACACTATCCCCACAGTGAAGCGTGGTGGTGTCAGCATCATGCTGTGGGGATGTTTTTCATTGGCAGGGACTGGGAAACTGGTCAGAATTTAAGGAATGATGGATGGCGCCAAATACAGGGAAATTCTTGAGGGAAACCTGTTTCAGTCTTCCGGAGATTTGAGACTGGGACGGAGGTTCACCTTCACAGCAGGACAGTGACCCTAAGCAAACTGCTAAAGCAATTCGAGTGGTTTAAGGGGAAACATTTAAATGTCTGGGAATGGCTTAGTCAAAGCCCAGACCTCAATCCAATTGAGAATCTGTGGTATGACTTAAAGATTGCTGTACACCAGCGGAACCCATCCAACTTGAAGGAGCTAGAGCAGTTTTGCCTTGATGAATGGGCAAAAATCCCATTGGCTAGATGTGCCAAGCTTATAGAGACATACCCCAAGAGACTTGCAGCTGTAATTTCTGCTAAAGGTTGCTCAACAAAGTATTGACTTTGGGGGTGAATAGTAATGCACGCTTAAGTTCTGCTTTGTCTTATTTCTTGTTTGTTTCAGAAGAAAAAATATTTTGCATCTTCAAAGTGGTAGGCATGTTGTGTAAATCAAATGATACAAACCCCCCCAAAAAATCCATTTTAATTCCAGGTTATAAGGCAACAAAATAGGAAAAATGCCAAGGGGGTGAATACTTTCGCAAGCCACTGTACATGTTGGGAAGCCTTAACATAAAAAATTAACTTGTTTA
Organism: Salmo salar; assembly: GCF_965601325.2. NCBI lineage: Eukaryota > Metazoa > Chordata > Actinopteri > Salmoniformes > Salmonidae > Salmo > Salmo salar. Next base: position 16,000,623 of record NC_138293.1, read on the forward strand.
GAGTTAACAATGTTGATTGTTTTTTAGTAAAGTAGTAATATGTTAGGTTACTATGTTGGGGGAAAGATGCCCCCCCTCACTAATGGGGTGAGATCTCGCCCCTTTATGGTTGACCATTTGTTTTTAGCTGTAATTTAGACACTGGCTTGCCCCTTTAGCGAGCTAGCAGCCTCACTTGCAGAAAGTCTGAGTGAAATAAATGCTAGCCAGCTAGTTAGCATGAGCTAATGTCTGCTAGCAATGCTAGCTAGCTCCCAGTTAGCAGGGTTAGGATTAGGGGTCAGTTAGAATAGGGGCCAGGGTTAGAATAGGGGTTAGGGTTTATGGTTAGGGTCAGATTAGGGATCAGTTCTCTAAGATACTTAAAAATATATATTTTCAGATGAGAGTTTACAAGAAAATATGATTGTGGTGGCTATGGCAAAGATGTGCTTCGTTGTGCCCTGAATGCTATTGAAAATGGGCATGGCATTAAGGTGGATGCCCGTGCTTTTAATGTGCCACCCAAAACGCTGAGGCACTGAGACAAGCAGGCCAAAACCCCAGGCCACAGCCATTTGGGTGGGTTACCAGTCTTCACTGGCTCTTTCAAATGTGACCTGGTGAGTCATATCCCAAACATGGAAAGAGCCCTTTTTGGACTTACATCATGGGATGTCTGAAAACTGGCCTTTGACCTTGCGGAGAGGATGGAAATCCAAAACACATTCAATAAAGAAAGCTGGTTGGCAGGCGGACTGGTTTCACAGTTTTATGAAGCTGCACCCAAAATTATCCATCCGTATCCCACAAGCAACCAGTCTGGTTCGAGCTGTTGGCTTCACCCTCACCATGACCTCTACCCCTGCCACAACATCAACCTCCGCCACAACCTGCAACCCACCCAGCACCCACAGGTCTCCAGTGACCTTGCTCTGAATGTTGTCAAGAAAAAACACATACTGTATATAGAAGCATAGAGTGATTAGAAATAATTGTTTATTGAATCAATACTCATGAGTTCTTGTTGTTTATTTTTTTGTCTTTGTTAAAAGTACCAGTTCTACAACAAACAGCGGCAGAGGTCATATTGGAGTTGTCTGACAGGCCAAGGATACAGGAGGCGAGGCGTAGGAAAAGAAAGGTTGAGTCGGCTACAGTCCTGACGGCCTCACCCCACAAGAGGTTCCTGGAGAACAAGGCAATAAACTAAGAGAGAAGGAATAAAACAAAGGGAGAAAGAAACCAGTGACACTGAAGAAAGCTGTGATGCCACTGAAAAAGTTTGTTCCAGATTCCAAAACCACAACAGACACACTAAAAGAAGGGGATGCAGAATGCTTGTTCTGTAACGAGCTCTTCTGTTACCGGTGGGGACTGGATACTGTGCGAGCAGTGTCAGAGGTGGGCTCACGAGCTATGCTCAAATTGAACTGGGGTGGGATTAATTTGTGAGCTCTATGTCAATAAAAAAATTGTGGGAAAATGCCATTATGTTAAGTTAGTCATTGTTATGAAATGTTTAGTGTGTGTTTTTAATCAATATTTAATCAGTTACAGTCGGAGGTTCACATACACTTAGGTTGGAGTCATTAAAACTCGTTTTTTTTAACCACTCCACACATTTCTTGTTAACAAACTATAGTTTTGGCAAGTCGGTTAGGACATCTACTTTGTACATGACACAAGTCATTTTTCCAACAATTGTTTACAGACAGATTATTTCACTGTATCACAATTCCCGTAGGTCAGAAGTTTTACACTAAGTTGACTGTGCCTTTAAACAGCATGGAAAATTCCAGAAAATTAGGTCATGGTTTAGAAGCGTGATAGGCTAATTGACATAATTTGAGTCAATTGGAGGTGTACCTGTGGATGTATTTCAAGGCCTACCTTCAAACTCAGTGCCTTTTGGCTTGACATCATGGGAAAATCAAAATAAATCAGCCAAGACATCAGAAAAAACATTGTAGACCTCCACAAGTCTGGTTCATCCTTGGGAGCAATTTCCAAACGCCTGAAGGTACCACATTCATCTGTACAAACAAGATTACGCAAGTATAAACACCATGGGACCATGCAGTCGTCATACCGCTCAGGAAGGAGACGCGTTCTGTCTCCTAGAGATGAATGTACTTTGGTGCAAAAAGTGCAAATCAATCCCAGAACAACAGCAAAGGACCTTGTGAAAATGCTGGAGGAAACAGGTAAAAAAGTATCTATATCCACAGTAAAAACGGGTCCTATACCGACATAACCTGAAAGGCAGCTCAGCAAGGAAGAAGCCACTGCTCCAAAACCACCATAAAAAATCCAGACTATGGTTTGCAACTGCACATGGGGACAAAGATCGTACTTTTTGGAGAAATGTCTTCTGATGAAACAAAAATATAACCATTTGGCCATAATGACCATCGTTATGTTTGGAGGAAAAATGGGGAGGCTTGCAAGCCGAAGAACACCATCCCGACCATGAAGCACGGGGGTGGCATCATCATGTGGGGGTGCTTTGCTGCAGGAGGGACTGGTGCACTTCACAAAATAGATGGCATCATGAGGTAAGAAAATTATGTGGATATATTGAAGCGACATCTCAAGACAGTCAGGAAGTTAAAGCTTGGTCGCAAATGGGTCTTCCAAATGGACAATGACCCCAAGCATACTTCCAAAGTTGTGGCAAAATGGCTTAAGGACATCAAAGTCAAGGTATTGGAGTGGCCATCACAAAGCCCTGACCTCAATCCTATTAAAAATGTGTGGGCAGAACTGAAAAAGTGTGTGCGAGCAAGGAGGCTTACAAACCTGACTCAGTTACACCAGCTCTGTCAGGAGGTATGGGCCTAAATTCACCCAACTTATTGTGGGAAGCTTGTGGAAGGCTACCCAAAACGTTTGACCCAAGTAAAACAATTTAAGGCAATGCTAACAAATACTAATTGAGTGTATGTAAACTTCTGACCCACTGGGAATGTGATGAAATAAATAAAAGCTGAAATAAATATTTCTCTCCTATTATTCTGACATTTCACATTCTTAAAATAAAATGGTGATCCTAACTGACCTAGGACAGGGACACTTTTTACTAGGATTGAATGACAGTAATTGTGAAAAACTGAGTTTAAATGTAAACTTCCAACTTCAACTGTATATTACAAACCATTGAAAACCGTTTGCTCTTGAATCTTAGCCCGGTAGCTGGGCAAAATCCCCTTTCCTAAAAAATACATTTTATTAAGTAACTACATCTAGCCATTTATTTTCCTTCAGTTTGTTACCCTAACTAAGTATGGCCATCATCCACCTACAATATTTTTTCAATACTTTGCTTTGTGGTGTCAGAAATTAAACATTGATCTTGGACGGAGGCGGGGCGGCAGCGGCATCTTACCCCATGTTCAGAGTTCTCAGACAAATTAAAATGAAGCAGCTGAGCTGCCAAATCTCAAATGACTCGTTGGCTTCTCTTTTGAAGCTCAAGTTTTCCGAAGAAGCTTATTTACATATTGCTTTAGCGCCCTACTGCCAAAACTAGAGGGTTTTGTGTCACTTTAGGGGAATAACTGATGAAATACACTTCACTTGAAAGAAAAAGGTTTAATTAAAATCAAATGTTATTGGTCACATACACATGGTTAGCAGATGTTAATGCGAGTGTAGCGAAATGCTTGTTTCTAGTTCCGACATTACAGTAATATCTAACAATGCCACAACAACTACCTAATACATGCAAATTTCAGTAAAGGAATAAGAAAATATACATATAAATATATGGATGAGCGATGACCGAGCAGCATAGGCAAGATGCAATAGATGGTATAGAACACAGTATATACATTTGAGATGAGTAATGCAAGATATGTAAACATTATTAAAGTGACTAGTGATCCATTTATTAAAGTGGCCAATGATTTCAAGTCTCTATGTAGGCAGCAGCCTCTCTGTTAGTGATGGCTGTTTAACAGCCTGATGGCCTTGAGATAGAAGCTGTTTTTCAGTCTCTCGGGTCCCAGCTTTATGCACCTGCACTGACCTTGCCTCCTGGATGGTAGCGGGCTGAACAGGCAGTGGCTCGGGTGGTTGTTGTCCTTGACGATCTTTTTGGCCTTCCTGTGACATCAGGTGCTGTAGGTGTCCTGGAGGGCAGGTAGTTTGCCCCCGGTGTTGCGTTGTGGTGTAACGAATGCGCTGAGAGTCGGGAAGCAAGTTCAGGGAGGGAGTGTTTTAATAAATAAATGAGACAATAAACACGTAACACAAACAACGCACCGACATGAAAACAGAGTCAATAACACCTGATGAAAGAACCAAGGGGAGTGACAGATATAGGGAAGATAATCAAGGAGGTGATGGATCCAGGTGAGTGTCATGAGGTGCGCGAGACGATGGTGACAGGTGTGCAGGATAATCAGCAGCCTGATGACCTAGAGGCTGGAGAGGGAGTATACATGACATCTGGAGAGACTTGCGGCTGCGGGCGGTGCAGTTGTCGTACCAGGCGGTGATACCACCCGACAGGATGCTCTCAATTGTGCATCTGTAAAGGTTTGGAGGGTTTTAGGTGACAAGACACATTTCTTCAGCCTCCTGAGGTTGAAGAGGCGCTGTTGCGCCTTCTTCACAACACTGTCTGTGTGGGTGGACCATATCAGTTTGTTCGTGATGTGTACGCTGAGGAACTTAAAACTTTCCACCACTGTCCCGTCCATGTGGATAGGGGGGTGCTCCCTCTGCTGTTTCCTGAAGTCCACGATCATCTCCTTTGTTTTGTTGACGTTGAGTGAGAGGTTGTTTTCCTGAAACCACATTCCGAGTGCCCTCACCTCCTCCCTGTAGGCTGTCTCGTCGTTGTTGGTAATCAAGCCCACTGTTGTGTCATCTGCAAACTTGATGATTGAGTTGGAGGCGTGCATGACCACACAGTTATGGGTGAATAGGGAGTATGGGAAGGGGCTGAGCACGCACCCTTGTGGGGCCCCAGTGTTCAGGATCAGCAAAGTGGAGATGTTGTTTCCTACCTTCACCACCTGTGGGCGGCCTATCAGAAAGTCCAGGACGCAACTGCACAGGGTGCGGGTTGAGGCCCAGGGCCTCAAGCTTAATGATGAGCTTGGATGGTACCTTGGTGTTGAATGCTGAGCTGTAGTCAATGAACATCATTCTTACATCATGGGATTTTTATTCAACCTTTATTTTACTAGGCAAGGCAGTTAAGAACAAATTCTTATTTACAATGACGGCCTACCCCGGCTAAACCCGGATGAGGCTGGACCAATTGTGCGCCACCGTATGGGACTCCCAATCACGGCTGGATGTGATGCAGCCTGGATTCAAACCAGGTACTGCAGTGATGCCTCTTGCACTGGGATGCAGTGTCTTAGACCACTGCGCCACTCGGGAGCCCCAAGGGCAAGGCAGTGTGATGGCGATTGCGTCATCTGTGGACCTATTTGGGTGGTATGCAAATTGAAGTGGGTCTAGGGTGCCAGGTAAGGTGGAGGTGATATGATCCTTGACTAGTCACGCAAAGCACTTCATGTTGACAGAAGTGAGTGCTACTGGTGATTAGTCATTTAGTTCAGTTATCTTTGCCTTCTTGGGTACAAGAACAATGTTGATAATCTTGAATATGTCAGTGTCAGCCAGCTGGTTTGCGCATGCTCTGAGGACCAGCTAGGGATGCCTTCTGGGCCAGCAGCCTTGCAAGGGTTAACACGTTTAAACGTCGGCCACCAGAGAAGGAGAGGCCGCAGTCCTTGGTAGCGGGCTGTGTTATCCTCAAAGCAGGTAAAGAAGGTGTTTAGTTCGTCTGTTATTGATTGTGAGCCCGGTGGAGGACTTAGGAAATGTGATACTTGTTATCCTCAGCCATAGTAAAAATCAGACAGACAAGCTTGCAGAGCTGTCTAATGGGAGTTTGAATCGAAGCATCCTGGGCGTTGGAGAGGAGAAACGTCAGAGGCCAACTCATCGTCGACATCTCTAATGCATAGATACTGGTGCATGTCAGAATTCCCTATAACATAAGGGTGTATTATACACTAGTGTACTGTGTAACACTCGTGTTACAGTCGAATAGCAGCATAATAGTTACACTTGTTAATATTTTATCCATTTGCCCAAGGCTTTTTATATAGTCATGCGAACAACATACAGTGACGGTGAAATCCGTTATAATTATTTTACATAAACGCGCCATTATGCTACATCCCCCAGTCTAAATGACAACTTCCTTCCTTCGGCGGCAATCCCTCCTCCTCCAATTGATGGACTGACACATGTATCTGCGCGGTGTTAGCTGTTTCTGGAGTTAACATGTTTTGGTGATTGAGAAAGATTCCAGTGTGTAGTGCGCGAAAGATGCCTTTCCGAAAATTCACATGGAAGAAATAAGGAGATGACTGCATCATCAACGCTTGCTTAGCGCCTACTTGCCTGAACTGCCACGGGTATGGAGTCAGATCGTACCAACCCTTGTCGGAGTTTCTGGTTTCGGACACCGAGTACTCTCCGAAACATTTCGAGCAAATAACAATTGTGTTATTCAAGAGATAGTGGACATTTACCAAACTCGATTCAAAGTACCCCTTTGCATCGTTGTAATTCATCATGTCTGATCAGAATTACTATTGGACCGTTTTGCCCAGCTACAAAACAAGTTTTGTGACTGGGGCCATGATGAAAAGATCAAAAAGGTAACCTGATTTTCTTCTAACAGCCGACTTGTCGAACTATTTTAATCAGTGATCATGCAAGTCTCTTATGGATGAGCCCGTGCAGCCTATTGCATTTAGCATTTTGGTTGTCTGAGTCAAAGCTTTAGACCACAGGGACAAATATTCAGGAAAATGACGTTGCATTTAATAACTATAAGGCTATGCTTTTTTTGTTTTAAGATTTTCTTCAATAACAGCGTACCTTTTCATTCACAACAATGGCACAAATTGGCCTTTCTTTTCATGTTGATGTTCAGTCTGTTTTTGTGTTGTGATTTCTCTGCTCTACTACAATGTGTCGGATTACATCCGCCATAGTTTTGTTTCCGATAGAGAAACGTGGCCATTGTAGGCTGTGCCGTTATTGTTTCCTATAATGTTTTGACTTACAGAAGCCGCAGCTGTATAAGGAGGGACACAGTGTTGTTCATGCCGAAGGCTCACAACTTGTTCGTTACAGTATAGGCTATAGTCTAGCAAAAGTATATAAGTAAAACTGTAACTTATTCACATGAATATTTAGTTATATTAACTTTATAAAAAAATCTGTGTAAACGTTGAATATTTCTTGGGTCTCTAAATTCCCATAAACATTTTTCATCCTTGTGAAATCACAAAGAAAAGCTATTTCACTACAGTAGCATACATTGGCAAGCCAGTCAATATACACTGAATACACTAAACATTAGGAACATCTTTCTCATATTGAGTTGCACCCCCATTTGCCCTCAGAACAGACTCTACAAGGTGTTGAAAGCGTTCCACAGGGATGCTGGCCCATGTTGACTCCAATACCTCCCACAGTTGTCAAGTTGGCTGGATGTCCTTTGGGTGGTGGACCACTCTTGATACACAAGTTGAAGTTCTTGACACTCTCAAACCAGTACTATGATACTCCTGTTCAAAGGCACTTTAATACTTTGTATTACACATTCACCCTCTGAATGGCACACATACACAATCCATGTCTCAAGGCTTAAAAAGCCTTCTTTTATCCTATCTCCTCTCCTTCATCTACACTGATTGATTTCACAGGTGACAGCAATAAAGAATCATAGCTTTCACCTGGATTCACCTGGTCACTGTGTCAGTGTTTCCCAAACACGGTCCTCTGGATCCCAAAGTCTAGCCCTAGCACTACGCAGCTCATCCAAATCATTCAAGTTTGATAGTTAGTTGTTTATTTCAATCAGCTGTGTAGTGCTAGGGCAAAACCCCAAATGTTCACCCCTCGGGGTCTCCGAGAACCAAGTTTGGGAGCCAGTTCTGAATGTTTTGTGTACTCCGTGTATGTGGCGTACAGGTCTGCCCATAGCCTACTACAGTTTTTTTTTGAATCCTGGTGGATGTGGAAGATCTCATGGTGCGTCTGACAGCTAACACCGGCTGCGTCAAGCGCCAAGCATTCACCACAATCTCTGTTGGTTCGTAGTACATCTGTCAGTCTACTATTTGCGCTTAGCTTCCTAAAGCATGGTACTGTGCAAGTCCCTGCAGAGCAATACAGCTTGTTGTTTGACTGAGACCGAGACAGAAGTACTTTCTATTGCCTCAGGGTTTTGCTTAGGATTTTGATTTAATCTTGGCAGGTTGTTTTTGCAAATGAAAATTGCTTGTGAAACAATTGACATGGACAGATCAACGTTTGATAAATGTAAATATGAATTAAATTCATTTTATTACAAGGGATCTTTTTTATTCTCAGTTGAGTTCTGCTATTAAAAAAACATCTCTCCCAGTTAATGCCTTTGGTTTGAGGGGCATGAATCTCATCTCCATGCCGACCCAGAAATGTCAGGCTCAGTTGTCGTCTGAGCTACTCAATTACTTTAGGTCACTGCCAACGAGATGGCATTGATATTACAGTGGCCCTGTGGCAGCGCAACGTCAACAATGGGGCTGGGGATCAGTCATCTACGAAACAAACAAACCGAAAATGAGTTCCTTCCATTCTGTAAATCTACCCTTGGCCACGGAGACATGGAGCCTGGTGGGGACACGCCCTGCAAGCACCGTAGCCCTCCAATAACAGAGACGGTGTTCTTATCAATGGACTGCTAAGCTGACTAATTTGTGTTAAACAAAGTTGTCCAATACTTTTTTCAGTACTTGGTGGTGAAATGTACATAGTGTATCATACAGGCTATATAATCAGAACACCTGCATGTTACAGCCAAGCCCCAATATCACAACTCGGTTTACATTCCACTACTCTAATGTATCACACAAAACAATTCTCTCCCTTTTCCACACAGTTGCCGTAACAACAAGAGAAGGAGTCTGGCAGTCGGGACCCCCTCGCCCACGCTCTCGCGACCACTTTCACCTCTCCCCCTCGCCACAGGTAGGTGTTGTTGTCAGATGTCTCTGCACTGCACTCAGCATGCGATAAAGAGAGTGCAGACCAATCAGTATGTTGTAAAAACAGAGCAGACCAATCAGTATGTGATAAATGTATAGCAGGCCAATCAGCATGTGGCATTAAAGAGAGAGCAGACCAATCAGACCTTTCCAGTGCAGTATACCAGCTAACCACATGATGCTAGACTGTGCGTTCAGAGTTATCTCAGGCAAATTCAAATGAAGCAGCTGAGCTGACGAAGCTCAAATCGCTCTTTGGCTTCTGTTTTGAAGCTCAAGTTTCCAAAGAAGCTTATGTACATATTGCTTTAGCTTTTGTATCACTTTAGGGGAATAACTGATGAAATACATTTCACATGAAAGAAATACAGTTTTCATTCATGGCTATTGATTGTGAGCCCAGTGAAGGACTTAGGAAATGTGATACTTGCTATCCTCAGCCATAGTAAAAAGCATACCGATACGCTTAACTTCGTCATAACAAATCAGGTTGTCCAGACAGTTTATAAACGTTTAATGCTACTGACGTAATTGAGAGTTATCAAGTGAGCGTGCATTAAGCCTATCACAAAACCCTGTGCTTTCCAGACCCCTTGGTTGTAAATACGCGTTGAGTTAATTGAATTCAGTTCCACCAGAGACTGATTGCTTCGGATTTAGGGCAGCTTGTCCTTTACTTGTGCATCATCAGCTCCCAAGAATGACAGCAGACTGCAGTTATAACAACATGGCCTATTTCCTCATTAATAAAACATGTTCCAGTGATAAAATACCAACAGAGCCTAATTGTTGTGTTTCAGCTGGAAGTAGTCCCCAAGAAAGCCCCCGAAATGTCTCCGCGAGTGCCTCCGCCAACTTCCAGTTTGCACGCAGGTAAGGAAAAGTCCAATCCTCCTTTCAGTTATTTCAGTTTAGTAGAAGGAATTCACGTTTTAATTTGGTTGTATTATTGAAGGAGTCCTACTAATAAAAAGGTATGCAATTAATCTCAGAATTAATCTCAGAATTAATCTCAGAATTAATCTCAGAATTAATCTCAGAATTCATCTCAGAATTCATCTCAGAATTCATCTCAGAATTCATCTCAGAATTCATCTCAGAATTCATCTCAGAACTGTCAAAAGGCACCTTCACTTTAGCACACAATAGGTAGCCAAAATATCTAGTTCACAAAAAGGATACCCCCCCCAGAAATGCATAGAAAAGGGATGGTACTGTAGGGAACCTTCGTCGCTCTTCCATGACAACGGCAATGCATCAAATACCTCTATTAGAAATGAGGACGGTGCTTTAGAGTGAAACCAGCTGAATGGCTCTAGGGCCACTTGTGGGACATAGGACTTGGCATTTGTCAGCGCAATTAAAGGGAGAGTCGGTGTGCAGTACTACTCTGGGCTGCCGTGATGATGCGATACAGACAGCCTTATCCTGAGCCTGTCACGCATCACATATACTGTGAGCCAGCCCACTAGCGAGCTACAAGCATCACCTTCAGTGTTAAACAGTTGCAACCCAGTCAGGCTTGAGGACAGTGAGGCAATGCCTTTTATGGTACAGGAGTAAGTGTACCACACCATAAGCTATAGAGATAAGTGGGGGAAATCACATGAAACATTTTGGCCATGCACACGGTTGCATCAGCTTACATGACACAGCTACATTTACTGAGGGTTCGGGGATGCCAAAGTGGACATAGATGCTATTGGTCTGAATATATATATATATATGTAAATAAAGTATTGTTTTTTTTTATTTTTAATACATTTGCTTACATTTCTAAGAACCTGTTTTTGCTTTGTCATTATGGGAATTGTGTGTAGATTGATGAGAGGGAAAAAAACAATTTAATCAATTTAGAATAAGGCTGTAACGTAACAATATGTGGAAAAAGTCAAGGGTGTCTGAATACTTTCCGAATGTGCTGTAGATGCTATGGCTGCAGTATGTAAGGTGTTGTGCTTGGATAGTTGTTGGTACTCAGACTGCAGTCCTCTGTGTGCAATTATTTGGCCATGTAAACAATCCCATGTGGCGACGTGCTTGAAATACTGACATACAATCAAAGCTGTTATAAGAACTTTCTTTGTATGGGATATTCCAGGGGTATGTCTAAATATTTTCCAGATGCTGCAAGAAAGTTTGTTTTGATAAATGTACTTAAGCAACGTTTGCCTGTGTGAGTAAAAAGAGACTTAACTGCACAGTACTTCTCAAATATAATTGTTCTGGCTTATCCGGAAACTGCTGCACATCGGTATTGAATGATTATGAGCACATCAAAACAGCCTCCCTTTCTCTTCCTCTCCAGCTGTATAAGAACTTTAATATTAAATAATATTACTATCATTCATAATAATATATCTGGGATATGAAGCCGAAGAGACATCCTATATCAGTTGGCTAATCCTTGCTCTGATACGTACAGAAACCCCAATCTCATTAAGTCAGACCTGATTTGTCAGCCATAAACTGCTTTTTCAGGGCTCTAACCTGACACATGAGGAATATTGTGGCCCCCCCCCAAAAATGATTTAACCTTTATCTAAGCAGGGCGTCATGGTGAGACCATGGTCTCTTTCGCAGACGAGTCCTTCATGAACACGTCAATAAACATTGCATTATATATATGTTATACACATATATGTTATGCATATTATACATATACAGTAGCAGTCAAAAGTTTGGACACCTGCTCATTCCAGGGTTTTTCTTTATTTTTACTATTTTCTACATTGTAGAATAATAGTGAAGACACAAACTATGAAATAACACATATGGAATCATGTAGTAACCAAAAAAGTGTTAAACAAATAAAAATATGTTATATTTGACATTCTTCAAAGTAGCCACCCTTTGCCTTGATGACAGCTTTGCACACTCTTGGAAGATTTACCTAACTCGGCGGAGATTGAATGGGTCTGGGTCTGGTAATTGATATGTCTGAAGGTTAACAATTAAGTAAGGCATGGCGGAAGTTTATGCAAGAGGGCTTTATAGACAAAAAGAGCGTAATGCATGATCAACGAGACTTCAAGAATGACCAGCCTACTTTGTACTTTGATACAAAATGCAATGATGTGTACTGAACCTTTGTGCTATGATAAACTGCATCCAATGGCTTCAATACAGTGGCAGCTGCATTCATGTAGACGATTCATATAGACAATGACTGAATTATTTGTTTTCTACTACAAAAGTGGTTGAGCTGAAGGGTGGTGAAACGTGTGTGTGTGTGTGTGGTGTGTGTGTGTGTGTGTGTGTGTGTGTGTGTGTGTGAGAAATGACTCATTAAGCAGGTACCATTGGGTTCATGGCATCTTGTCAGGTGTTCAGCACATTGACGCCAGGTCGTGAGCTTCTGACAGCTTCACTGTGTCAATGAATGTGTTTGTGTCCTAATTTTTTTCCTTTCTTTCTCTCTGGCTCTTTCTCATAATGTGATAAACCAGCCACCTGGCCCGCACTGAAAGGTAGGAAAACATTTGATCCTTTTTTCCTGTTTTTTGTCGATTTTTAAATTATATCTCCTTTAATCATATTAAACAGCTTCATGATTAAATCTTGAGGATATGTATGAGATTTAAAAGCTCATAAGGTTCTTTGTTGTTTCCTGGTTATTCCAGAGCAGATGGGCGAAGATGGTCTGTTGCCTCCGTCCCCTCGTCCGGCTATGGCACCAACCCCCCCAGCTCTTCAGTGTCAGTAAGTCGTCCCTCTCTTCCTCATTAAATATGTAAGCCCTTCTTCCTCAAAGACCAACAAGGGAGTGTACTCAATATAACTACCAATTAAATGTTTATTGAGCAATACCATCTTGTACAGTAAACTCATAGGAAATGTAGCTGTTTAAGTTCAGTATTTAAGGTTGCTAACAGGAAGTCCAGGTAAGACATTATATCTAAAAAAAAATCTAACTTATGCACGATTCACAATATATACAGTACGTTTTGTTGTACAAATATACTGCATTTCAAACAGTTAGCAATAATCTAATGAGTTAACCTGTTGGGTCTAGGGGGCAGCATTTGCACGTCTGGATAAAAAAAATGTACCCGATTTAATCTGGTTACTAATCCTACCCAGTAACTAGAATATGCATATACTTATTATATATGGATAGAAAACACTCTAAAGTTTCCAAAACTGTTTGAATGGTGTCTGTGAGTATAACAGAACTCATTTGGCAGGCAAAACCCTGAGACATTTTCTGACAGGAAGTGGATACCTGATGTGTTGTATTGACTTTAAACCTCTCCCATTGAAAAACACAGGGGTTTAGGAATATTTTGGCACTTCCTATTGCTTCCACTAGATGTCACCAGCCTTTACAAAGTGTTTTGAGTCTTCTGGAGGGAGATCTGACCGAACAAGAGCCATGGAACGGTGATGTCCCATTAGACACCTGGCGCGCTACTTCATGTTGGGTACCCTCGTTCCAATACGTTATAAAAGGCTATGCATTCGTCCACCTTGAATATTATTCATGTTCTGGTTAAAAAAGGCCCTAATGATTTATGCTATACAACGTTTGACATGTTTGAACGAACGGAAATATATTTTTTCCCCTCGTTCATGACGAGAAGTCCGGCTGGCTTACATCATGTGCTAACGAGACGGAGATTTTTGGACATAAATGATGAGCTTTTTTGAACAAAACTACATTCGTTATGGACCTGTGATACCTGGAAGTGACATCTGATGAAGAGAATCAAAGGTAATGGATTATTTACATAGTATTTTCGATTTTAGATATCCCCAACATGACGTCTAGTCTGTATCGCAACGCGTATTTTTCTGGGCACAGTGCTCAGATTATTGCAAAGTGTGATTTCCCAGTAAGGTTATTTTTAAATCTGGCAAGTTGATTGCGTTCAAAAGATGTAAATCTATAATTCTTTAAATGACAATATAATATTTTACCAATGTTTTCTAATTTTAATTATTTAATTTGTGACGCTGACTTGACTGCCGGTTATTGGAGGGAAACGATTTCCTCAACATCAATGCCATAGTAAAACGCTGTTTTTGTATATAAATATGAACTTGATAGAACTAAAAATGCATGCATTGTCTAACATAATGTCCTAGGAGTGTCATCTGATGGAGATTGTAAAAGGTTAGTGTATCATTTTAGCTGGTTTTATGGTTTTGGTGACCCTGTCTTTGACTTGACAAAACATTACACACAACTCTTGTAAATGTACTGTCCTAACATACTCTAAATTTATGCTTTCGCCGTAAAACCTTTTTGAAATCGTAAAACGTGGTTAGATTAAGGAGATGTTTATCTTTCAAATGGTGTAACATAGTTGTATTTTTGAAAAATTTGAATTTTGACATTTATTTGGATTCAAATTTGCCGCTCTTGAAATGCACCTGCTGTTGATGGAGTGCACCACAGGTGGCACGCTAGCGTCCCACCTAGCCCCAAGAGGTTTTAAGAGCTTGTGAAATTATACCTCGGCTAAATATAAGCCTTCCACAATCATAAGACCCACAAATTTTATCAAAATAGTTTAACCTGCGTTTTTGTAATAATCACTGATCTGGCTTTCAAGGCCTTCTATGAAAATGGCCTTTTTGTTACAAATGTAATCAAATGTTATTGGTTGCATACACATATTTAGCAGATGTTATTGCGGGTGTAGCAAAATGCTTACGTTCCTAGCTCCAACAGTGCAGTAAAATCTAACACATCTATAAGTAAAAGAAGGGAATTAAGAAATATAGAAATATTAGGATGAGCAATGTCTGACCAGAGTGTAAATATATATTTACATTTACATTTAAGTCATTTAGCAGACGCTCTTATCCAGAGCGACTTACAAATTGGTGCATTCACCTTATAATATCCAGTGGAACAACCACTTTACAATAGTGCATCTAAATCTTTAAGGGGGGGTTAGAAGGATTACTTTATCCTATCCCAGGTATTCCTTAAAGAGGTGGGGTTTCAGGTGTCTCCGGAAGGTGGTGATTGACTCCGCTGTCCTGGCGTCGTGAGGGAGCTTGTTCCACCATTGGGGTGCCAGAGCAGCGAACAGTTTTGACTGGGCTGAGCGGGAACTGTGCTTCCTCAGAGGTAGGGAGGCGAGCAGGCCAGAGGTGGATGAACGCAGTGCCCTTGTTTGGGTGTAGGGCGTATATAGTGTATATATGTGATGGGCTGTATAGACATTATAGGACAGTATTTGGATAGAATATGTAGTATCACTGAAGAATATTAGGATAAAATAGTACAGCAATAGTTTAATAGAATGGCATTGACTAGAATACAGTATATGCAATGCCTTCAGAAAGTATTGACCCCCCCTGACTTTTTCGTTACAGCCTTATTCTAAAATTGATTTTTTTAAAAATCCTCAGCAATCTACACACAATACCCCATAATGACAAAGCCGAAAACAGGTTTAGACATTTTACACATGTATTAAAAATAAATAACGACAATACCTAATTCACATAAGTATTCAGCCCCTTTGCTATGAGACTTGGAATTGAGGTCAGGTGCATCCTGTTTTCAATGATCATCCTTGAGATGTTTCGACAACTTGATTGGAGTCCACCTGTGGTAAATTCAATTGATTGGACATGATTTGGAAAGGCACACCCCTGTCTATATAAGGTCCCACAGTTGACAATGCATGTCAGAGCAAAAACCAAGCCATGATGTCGAAGGAATTGTCCATAGAGCTCCGAGACAGGATTGCGTCAAGGCACAGATCAGGGGAAGGGTACCAAAAACTGTCTGCAGTATCGAAAGTTCCCAAGAACACAGTGACCTCCATCTATTTTCATTTTTGATTGTATTTTTTGTACTTTTTAACCCCTTTTTCTCCACATTTTTGTGATATCCAATTGTCCCATCGCTGTAACTCCCGTGCGGACTCGGCGAGGCAAAGGTCGAGAGCCATGCATCCTTCAAAACACAACCCCGCCAAGACGCACTGCTTCTTGACACATTGCTTGCTTAACCCAGAAGCCAGCTGCACCATGGGGGAAACACCTCACAGCTGGCGACCGAAGCTAGCCTGCATATGCCCGGCGGCCACAAAGAGTCACTCCAGGACGACACTGGGCCAATTGTGCGCTGTCTCATGGGTCTCCCGGTCACGGCCGGGTGCGACACAGCCCGGGATCGAACCCGGATCCATAGTGACGCCACTAGCACTGATCAGTGCGCCACTTGGGAGGCTGCCTCCACCATTCTTAAACGGAAGAAATTTGGAACCACCATGACTCTTCCTAGAGCTGGCTGCCTGGCCAAACTGAGCAATCGGGGGAGAAGGGCCTTGGTCAGGGAAGTGACCAAGAACCTGATGGTCACTCTGACAGAGATCTAGAGTTCCTTTCCAGAGATGGGAGAACCTTCCAGAAGGACAACCATCTCTGCAGCACTCCACCAATCAGGTCTTTATGGTAGAGTGGCTAGACGGAAGCCACTCCTCAGTAAAAGGCACATGACAGGCCGCTTGGAGTTTGCCAAAAGGCACCTAAAGACTCTCAGAACATGAGAAACAAGATTCTCTGGTCTGATGAAACCAAGATTGAACTTTTTGGCCTGAATGCCAAGCGTCACGTCTGGAGGAAACCTAGCACCATCCCTACGGTGAAGAATGGTGGTGGCAGCATCATGCTGTGGGGATGGTTTTCAACAGCAGGGACTGGGAGACTAGTCAGGATCGAGGCAAAGATGAACGGAGCAAAGTACAGAGAGATCCTTGATAAAAACCTGCTCAGGACCTCCAACTGGGGCGAAGGTTCACCTTCCAACAGGACAACGACCCTAAGCACATAGCCAAGACAACGCAGGAGTGGCTTCGGGACAAGTCTCTGAATATCCTTGAGTGGCCCACCCAGAGCCTGGACTTGAACCCGATCTAACATCTCTGGAGAGATCTGAAAATAGCTGTGCAGCAACGCTCCCCATTCAACCTGACAGAGCTTGAGAGGATGTGCAGAGAAGAATGGGGGAAACTCCCCATATATACAAGTGTGCCAAGCTTGTAGAGTCATACCCAAGAAGACTCAATGCTGTAATTGCTGCCAAACGGTGCTTCAACAAAGTACTGAGTAAAGGGTCTGAATACTTATGTAAATGTAATATTTCAGTTTTAATTTTTTTTTAAATGAGCAAAGATTTCTAAACCTGTTTTTGCTTTGTCAGTATGGGGTATTGTGTGTTCATTGATGAGGAAAAAAGATAATTTAATACATTTTACAATGATGCTGTAACATAACAAAATGTGGAAAAAGTCAAGGCGTCTTAATACTTTCCAAAGGTACTGTACATATGAAATGTAACAACAGTATGTAAACATTATTAAAGTGACCAGTGTTGCACGTCAGTGGCGGTTGGTTCCGTTTAAGATGAGGGAGAATTATTTAATTTTTATGAGCATGGCCTTATTTCCATTACAGCATATTGGATGACTTTATTTCATATTCCATTCACCCAGCTCAATGTAACATCGATAGGTTTAGGCAACTACATGATACTCTAATTTTCCCTATACCCATCATGAGGTTGCTACAACCTAGCGTATGAACGTAGGTACACAAGTCAAGAGAATTGAGTAATCAAGGTGACCGACAATGACACATTCAATATTGCCTTAAACACTTTTTACTGCATCTAGCTGATCTAGAGTGTAATCATTAGTCCAACAGTTGCAAATGTGAGTTTCTATTTGACAAATTCAGCTATGTTTATCTCAGTTTCGTTCCGTTAGCTTTCGTTTAAGAAACGTTTTTCAACAGAATCGCCAGAATGAATACATCCCTGATCACACGCAAACAATTCACTTTTATAGCAGCCACATAAAAACCGCATGATCACTTTGCTCGTTGTATATGTAATTCCTCTTCGCAACTATCTACATGCTTTCCTCCTCTCACCTTTTCCCTTTGCTTGTGGACTTCAGTGCACAACACATCAGCTGTCTGTGACCAGGCAAAATAAAACTTTCCAAGCCAAACCATATCATGACCAACCGCTACACATAGCCTACATTGTTGTCACGTCATAGTCAACTAGAACTACAAGAACTAACGTGTTAGTAAATCCGCTACGATCATGCAGTAGATTGTAGTAAGAAAGCAGTTACACTGCTGGGCTCCGATGGCAATAAATTAATAAAACCAAAAGCTTACCTTGACTTGGAAGAGTTCCAGTGTTGTGTTGGATAGTCATAGCCAGCAAGCTAACATAGCATCCCTCTGTTTGAGCAGAGTGTGTGAGTAGGCTAAACTAGCTAGTTGCATCTGGTTAGTGATTATTGTCTTATTTCACTGTAGAGCCTCTAGCCCTGCTCAATATGCCTTAGCTAACCCTTCAGTTCCACCTCCCACACATGCGGTGACATCACCTGGTTTGAATGATGTCTCTAGAGACAATATCTCTCTCATCGTCACTCTATGCCTAGGTTTACCTCCACTGTATCCACATCCTATCATACCTTTGTCTGTACATTATGCCTTGAATCTATTCTACCGTGCCCAGAAACCTGCTCCTTTTACTCTCTTACGAACGTACTAGACAACCAGTTCTCATAGCCTTTAGCCGTACCCTTATCCTACTCCTCCTCTGTTCCTCTGGTGATGTAGAGGCTAATCCAGGCCCAGCAGTGCCTAACTCCTCCCATTCCCCAAGCACTCTCATTTGTTGACTTCTGTAACCGTAAAAGCCTTGGTTTCATGCATGTTAACATTAGAAGCCTCCTCCTCAATTGTATTTTAATTCACTGCCTTCGCACACTCTGCCAACCCGGATGTCCAAGCCTTTTCTGAATGCTGGCTTAGGAAGACCACCAAAAACTGAAATTTCCATCTCTAACTATAACATTTTCCGACAAGATAGAACTGCCAAAGGGGGTGGAGTGGCTATCTACTGCAGAGATAGCCTGCAGAGTGTCATACTATCCAGGTCTGTGCCCAAACAATTCAACCCTCTACTTCTAAAAATCCACCTTTCCAGAAACAAGTCTCTCACCGTTGCCGCTTGCTATAGACCACCCTCTGCCCCCAGCTGTGCCCTGGACACCATATGTGAATTGATTGCCCCCCATCTATCTTCAGAGCTCGTGCTGCTAGGTGACCTAAACTGGGACATGCTTAACACCCCGGCCATCCTACAATCTAAGCTTGATGCCCTCAATCTCACACAAATGATCAATGAACCTACCAGGAATAACCCCAAATCTGTAAACACGGGCACCTTCATAGATATCATCCAAACCAACTTGCCCTCCAAATACACCTCTGCTGTCTTCAACCAAGATCTCAGCGATCACTGCCTCATTGCCTGCATCCGTAATGGGTCTGCGGTCAAACGACCACCGCTCATCACTGTCAAACGCTCCGTAAAACGCTCCCTAAAATGCTTCCTAAATATCCTTCCTGGAAGGATATTGACCTCATCCCGTCAGTAGAGGGTGCCTGGTTATTCTTTAAAAGTGCCTTCCTCACCATCTTAAATAAGCATGCCCCATTCAAAAAAATAGAACCAGGAACAAAAAAGTATTTAGTCAGCCACCAATTGTGCAAGTTCTCCCACTTAAAAAGATGAGAGAGGCCTGTAATTTTCATCATAGCTACACTTCAACTATGACAGACAAAATGAGAAAAAGAATTCCAGAAAATCACATTGTAGGATTTTTAATGAATTTATTTGCAAATTATGGTGGAAAATAAGTTTTTGGTCAATAACAAAAGTTTATCTCAATACTTTGTTACATACCCTTTGTTGGCAATGACACAGGTCAAACGTTTTCTGTAAGTCTTCACAAGGTTTTCACAGACTGTTGCTGGTATTTTGGCCCATTCCTCCATGCAGATGTCCTCTAGAGCAGTGATGTTTTGGGGCTGTCGCTGGGCAACAAGGACTTTCAAATCCCTCCAAAGATTTTCTTTGGGGTTGAGATCTGGAGACTGGCTAGGCCACTCCAGGACCTTGAAATGCTTCTTACGAAGCCAGTCCTTCGTTGCCCGGGCGGTGTTTTTGGGATCATTGTCATGCTGAAAGACCCAGCCACGTTTCATCTTCAATGCCCTTGCTGATGGAAGGAGGTTTTCACTCAAAATCTCACAATACATGGCCCCATTCATTCTTTCCTTTACACGGATCAGTCGTCCTGGTCCCTTTGCAGAAAAACAGCCCCAAAGCATGATGTTTCCACCCCCATGCTTCACAGTAGGTATGGTGTTCTTTGGATGCAACTCAGCATTCTTTGTCCTCCAAACACGATGAGTTGAGTTTTTACCAAAAAGTTATATTTTGGTTTCATCTGACCATATGACATTCTCCCAATCCTCTTCTGGATCATCCAAATGCTCTCTAGCAAACTTCAGACGGGCCTGGACATGTACTGGCTTAAGCAGGGGGACACGTCTGGCACTGCAGGATTTGAGTCCCTGGCGGCGTAGTGTGTTACTGACGGTAGGCTTTGTTACTTTGGTCCCAGCTCTCTGCAGGTCATTCACTAGGTCCCCCTGTGTGGTTCTGGGATTTTTGCTCACCATTCTTGTGATCATTTTGACCCCACGGGGTGAGATCTTGCGTGGAGCCCCAGATCGAGGGAGATTATCAGTGGTCTTGTATGTCTTCCATTTCCTAATAATTGCTCCCACAGTTGATTTCTTCAAACCAAGCTGCTTACCTATTGCAGATTCAGTCTTCCCAGCCTGGTGCAGGTCTACAATTTTGTTTCTGGCGTCCTTTGACAGCTCTTTGGTCTTGGCCATAGTGGAGTTTGGAGTGGGACTGTTTGAGGTTGTGGACAGGTGTCTTTTATACTGATAACAAGTTCAAACAGGTGCCATTAATACAGGTAACGAGTGGAGGACAGAGGAGCCTCTTAACCTCTATGGGCAAGCGTCCCACCTACTCAACAGCCAGTGTAATCCCGTGGCGCGTTATTCAAATTCCTCAAAAATGCAAAAACTTCAATTTTTCAAACATATGACTATTTTACACCATTTTAAAGACAAGACTCTCGTTAATCTAACCACACTGTCCGATTTCAAAAAGGCTTTACAACGAAAGCAAAACATTAGATTATGTCAGCAGAGTACCCAGCCAGAAATAATCAGACACCCATTTTTCAAACTAGCATATAATCTCACATAAACCCAAACCACAGCTAAATGTAGCACTAACCTTTGATGATCTTCATCAGATGACAACCCTAGGACATTATGTTATACAATACATGCATGTTTTGTTCAATCAAGTTCATATTTATATCAAAAAACAGCTTTTTACATTAGCATGTGACTAGCATGTGACTAGCATTCCCACTGAACACCTGCCGGTGAATTTACTAAATTACTCACGATAAACGTTCACAAAAAGCATAACAATTATTTTAAGAATTATAGATACAGAACTCCTCTATGCACTCGATATGTCCGATTTTAAAATAGCTTTTCGGTGAAAGCACATTTTGCAATATTCTAAGTAGATAGCCCGGCATCACAGGGCTAGCTATTTAGACACCCAGCAAGTTTAGCACTCACCAAAGTCAGATTTACTATAAGAAAAATGTTATTACCTTTGCTGTTCTTCGTCAGAATGCACTCCCAGGACTTCTACTTCAATAACAAATGTTGGTTTGGTCCCAAATAATCCATAGTTATATCCAAACAGCAGCGTTTTGTTCGTGCGTTCAAGACACTATCCGAAAGGGTAAAGAAGGGTGACAAGCATGGCGCAATTCGTGACAAAAAAATTCTAAATATTCCATTACCGTACTTCGAAGCATGTCAACCGCTGTTTAAAATCCATTTTTATGCCATTTTTCTCGTAAAAAAGCGATAATATTCCGACCGGGAATCTGCATTTAGGTAAACAGACGAAAGAAAATAAAGCATTCGGTCGACTCGGGCACGCGCCTAAGCCCATAGTACTCAATTCGGTCACTTGCCAAACGCGATAAAGTGTTTCAGCCAGAGGCTGCCTCGATATCGTTCAGCTTTTTCCCAGGCTCTGAGAGCCTATGGGAGCCGTAGGAAGTGTCACGTTATTGCAAAGATCCTCAGTCTTCAATAAAAAGAGCCAAGATGAAACACAACTTGTCAGACAGGCCACTTCCTGCATGGAATCTTCTCAGGTTTTGGCTTGCCATATGAGTTCTGTTATACTCACAGACACCATTCAAACAGTTTTAGAAACTGTAGGGTGTTTTCTATCCAAAGCCAATAATTATATGCATATTCTAGTTACTGGGCAGGAGTAGTAACCAGATTAAATCGGGTACGTTTTTTATCCGGCCGTGTCAATACTGCCCCCTAGCCCTAACAGGTTAACCTCTCTGGGATCGTTCGGGACGTGAGCGTCCCACCTTGCCAACAGCCAGTGAAATTGCAGGGCGCCAAATTCAAACAACAGAAATCTCATAATTAAAATTCCTCATACATACAAGTATTATACACCATTTTAAAGATAAACTTCTTGTTAATCCAGTCACAGTGTCCGATTTCAAAAAGGCTTTACGGCGAAAGCACACCATGCAATTATGTTAGGTCAGCGCCTAGCCATAGAAAACCATACAGCCATTTTCCAAAGAAGGAGAGGTGTCACAAAAGTCAGAAATAGCATTAAAAGTAGACCTAAAATAGACCTAAAAGTGCCATCTTTACGGCGAAAGCCTTTTTGTTCGCGCGTTTAGTCCAGTAATCCAAATGCACAAAGCGTGGGTACAAAGTCCAGACGAAAAGTCAAAAAAGTTCCATTAAAGTTCGTAGAAACATGTCAAACGATGTATATAATCAATCTTTAGGATGTTTTTATCATAAATCTTCAATAATATTCCAACCGGACAATTCCGTTGTCATTAGAAAGGAAAGAGAACGAGCGTCGCTCACGGCTACGCGCGAGACTAAACTAATGTCTTTCAGCTTGACCACTTGTTGAAACAGCGCTTATTCGATCCCCTTTCACAATACAAGCCTGAAACAACTTCTAAAGACTGTTGACATCTACTGGAAGCCTTAGAAAGTGCAATCTGACCCCACAGACACAGGATATTGGATAGGCAATCACTTAAAAAAACTACAAACCTCAGATTTCCCACTTCCTGGTTGGATTTGTCTCAGGTTTTTGCCTGCCATATGAGTTCTGTTATACCCACAGACATTATTTTAACAGTTTTGGAAACTTTAGAGTGTTTTCTATCCAAATCTACCAGTTATATGCGTATCCTAGCTTCTGAGTAACAGGCAATTTACTCTGGGCACGCTTTTCATCCAAACTTCCCAATGCTGCCCCCTATCCCAATGAAGTTAAACACTGTTTCCCATGCTTGTTCAATGAACCATAAACAATTAATGAACATGCACCTGTGTAACGGTTGTTAAGACACTAACAGCTTACAGATGGTAGGCAATTAAGGTCACAATGATGAAAACTTAGGATACTAAAGAGGCCTTTCTACGGACTCTGAAAAATACCAAAAGAAAGATGCCCAGGGTCCCTGCTCATCTGCGTGAACGTGCAGTAGGCATGCTGCAAGGAGGCATGAGGACTGCAGATGTGGCCAGGGCAATAAATTGCAATGTCCGTACTGTGAGATGCCTAAGACAGCGCTACAGGGAGACAGGACCACGTGTAACAACATCTGCACAGGATCAGTACATCCAAACATCACACCTGCGGCACAGGTACAGGATGGCAACAACAACTGCCCGAGTTACACCAGTAACGCACAATCACTCCATCAGTGCTCAGACTGTCCGCAATAGGCTGAGAGAGGCTGGACTGAGGGCTTGTGGGCCTGTTGTAAAGGCAGGTCCTCACCAGACATCACCGGCAACAACGTCGCCTAAGGGCACATACCCACCGTTGCTGGACCAGACAGGACTGGCAAAAAGTGCTCTTCACTGACGAGCCGCGGTTTTGTCTCACCAGGGGTGATGGTCGGGTAATGGTCGGACTCGTGTTTATCGTCGAAGGAATGAGCATTATACCAAGGTCTGTACTCTGGAGCGGGATCTATTTGGAGGTGGAGGGTCCGTCATGGTCTGGGGCGGTGTGTCACAGCATCATCGAACAGAGCTTATTGTCATTGCAGGCAATCTCAACGCTGTGCGTTACAGGGAAGACATCCTCCTCCCTCATGTGGTACCCTTCCTGCAGGCTCATCCTGACATGACCCTCCAGCATGACAATGCCACCAGCCATACTGCTCGGTCTGTGCGTGATTTCCTGCAAGACAGGAATGTCAGTGTTCTGCCATGGCCAGCGAAGAGCCCGGATCTCAATCCCATTGAGCACGTCTGGGACCTGTTGGATCGGAGGGTGAGGGCTAGGGCCATTCCCCCCAGAAATGTCCGGGAACTTGCAGGTACCTTGGTGGAAGAGTGGAATAACATCTCACAGCAAGAACTGGCAAATCTGGTGCAGTCCATGAGGAGGAGATGCACTGCAGTACTTAATGCAGCTGGTGGCCACACGACATACTGACTGTTACTTTTGATTTTGACCCCCCCCCTTTGTTCAGGGACACATTATTCCATTTCTGTTAGTCACATGTTTGTGGAACTTGTTCAGTTTATGCCTCAGTTGTTGAATCTTGTTCTGTTCATACAAATATTTACACATGTTAAGTTTGCTGAAAATAAACGCAGTTGACAGTGAGAGGACGTTTCTTTTTTTTGCTGAGTTTAGCTCTCCTCTGGCTACATGGTGCTACCCCACAGAGTGCTGTTGAGGTAACTTTAGACCTTCATTGCAAAACAGTGTGTTTTAATCAATTATTTGGTGACGTGAATATATTTAGTATAGTTTTATCTAAAAGGATAACTTTTCATGATTCACTATTTTTATTAAATTCCATAAGGAGGATGGTCCTCCCCTTCCTCCTCTGAGGAGCCTCCGCTGTTCCATGTCTATGTACATAGGGCAGCAGCCTCTAAGATGCAGGGTTGAGTAACCGGGTGGTAGCCGGCTAGTGACCGTGACTAAGTTCCGGGCAGGGTACTGGGTGGAGGCCGGCTAGTGATGGCTTTTTAACAGATCCATGCATAATGAACGTTCACTAATCATGACCAACATCTTGTAGCAGGCATTATAGAAAATTAACACAACTAGGTCTCATAAACAATCTCTCACGCACTAGTAACCAGCTAAACTTGGATTTATTTGCTGGTTAACAAGGTTGAACAGTTGAATTGTTATGAACACACCCTTTTGTCCATCCCCAACGGTATGCATGTTAGCCTGTCCACTCTGTTCAAATCAAGTGGCCTACCTTATGATTTACGCAGTCTCCTCTGAACAATTGATGTTTGGATGTGTCTGTTGCTTGAACTCTGTGAAGCATCTATTTGGTGTGCAGTTAAATGCCAAATTATTATTATTTATTTTTTTGAGGCTGGTATCTCTAATGAACTTATCCTCTGCAGCAGACGTAACTCTGGATCTTCCTTTCCTGTGGCGGATGAGAGCCATTTTCATCATGGAGCTTGATGTTTTTTGCGACTGCACTTGAAGAAACTTTCAAAGTTCTTGAAATGTTCCGTATTGACAAACCTTCGAGTCTTAAAGCAGTGGTTCCCAAACTTTTTATAGTCCCGTACCCCTTCAAATATTCAACCTCCAGCTGCGTACCCCCTCTAGCACGAGGGTCAGCGCACTCTCAAATGTTTTTTTGCCATCATTGTAAGCCTGCCACACACACTATACGATACATTTTATTAAACATAAGAATGAGTGTGAGTTTTAGTCACAACCTGGCTTGTTGGAAGTGACAAAGAGCTCTTATAGGACCAGTGCACAAATAATAATAATAATAATCAATCATTTTGATATTTATCTAACCATCTTACATATAAAACCTTATTTGTTCATTGAAAATTGTGAATAACTCACCACAGGTTAATGAGAAGGGTCTGCTTGAAAGGATGCACATAACTCTGCAATGTTGTGTTGTTTTGGAGAGAGTCTCAGTCTTAAATCATTTTCCACACACAGTCTGTGCCTCTATTTAGTTTTCATGCTAGTGAGGGCCGAGAATCCACTCTCGCATAGGTACGTGGTTGCAATGGCCATCAGTGTCTTAACAGCGTGATTTTCCAAGGCAGGATACTCTGAGCGTAGTCCAATCCAGAAATCTGGCAGTGGCTTCTGATTTAAATGACATTTTCACAGAACCGCATGTTGCAATTTCGATGAGGCTCTCTTGTTCAGATATCTGTAAGTGGACTGGAGGCAGGGCATGAAAGGGATAACGAATCCAGTTGTTTGGGTCATCCGGTTTGGGAAAGTACCTGCGTAATTGTGCACCCAACTCACTCAGGTGCTTCGCTGTATCACATTTGACATTGTCCGTAAGCTTGAGTTCATTTGCACACAAAGTCATACAATGATGGAAAGACCCGTGTGTTGTCCTTGTTAATGCAGACAGAGAAGAGCTCCAACTTCTTATTCATAGCTTCAATTTTGTCCCGCACATTGAATATAGTTGCGGAGAGTCACTGTAATCCCAATATTCAGATCATTCAGGCGAGGAAAAACATCACTCGGATAGGCCAGTCGTGTGAGAAACTCGTTATCGGTCAAGCGGTTAGACAAGTGGAAATGATGGTCAGTAAAGAACTTTAAGCTCGTCTCTACATGTAAAAAAATGTGTCAGTACTTTGCCCCTTGATAACCAGCGCACTTCTGTATGTTGTAAAAGTGTTACATGGTCGCTACCCATATCATTGCATAGTGCAGAAAATACACGAGAGTTCAGGGGCCTTGCTTTAACAAAGTTAACCATTTTCACTGTAGTGTCCGAAACGTCTTTCAAGCTGTCAGGCATTCCCTTGGCAGCAAGAGCCTCTCGGTGGATGCTGCAGTGTACCCAAGTGGCGTCGGGAGCAACTGCTTGCACGCGCGTTACCACTCCACTATGTCTCCCTGTTATGGCTTTTGTGCCATCAGTACAGATACCAACATGAGCTGCAGCTACGTTTGGCTACATACGGACCGTTAGTGGAATTCCCGCGAGAGAGTAACCGTTAATGTGATTGGATGTTTAATTATTTGACTAGGATACTTGTATTTGACGTTGTTGTTATTTCGCTGAACACTGGATGGTTTAATTGTATTTTTGGCAGTGAAATGAGGCTACTCAGGCGAGGGGGAAAAAAACTCACTGAAAATGTGAAGAAAGAAAATGTGTATTTGACGTACCCCCGACGACATTGTGTGTACCCCAATTTTGGAATACCTGTCTTAAAGTAATGATGGACTGTCGTTTCTCTTTTGAGTATTTGAGCTGTTCTTGCAGCTGGAAACAACAGATTTTTTTATGAAATATCTACATAGGCGTACAGAGGCCCATTATCAGCAACCATCACTCCTGTGTTCCGATGGCACGTTGTGTTAGCCTTTTAAAATTATAAACTTGGATTAGCTAACACAACGTGCCGTTGGAACACAGGACGCTCATTTGGGTTATTCTGGGCGCTCGTTTGGGTGCTCGTTTGGGATATTCTGTCTTTTTGGGCGCTCGTTTGGGATATTCTGTCTTTTTGGGCGCTCGTTTGGGATATTCTGTGCGTGTTGCTTGTCCTTGTTCCTGGATTTAAGTCTCCTGGCCTTCACATGGCCATTTATGATTCACCAAAGGATGGGTTTATGTTCATCTCTATATTGTCCACTGGCTGTGTCCCCTAGAAAAGGTTGAGTGTCCGTGGTTTCCTTTCAGCATGTCTGTGAATTATGTAAGCCAGCTGTGTGACCGAGTCAAAGAGCAGGGAACATGAGTCACCTCATGGGAGAACAGTAATACTGATGAAACACCTCGCAAGCCCTCCTCATCCATTTTAAGCTTTTCATCAGTGTTTTGGCTTGAGGGAGTTATGGTAGAGCTGACTTAAGACAGGAACTTCGGAAGATGACTACACTGTTTTTAAACGTTTTGCACAATGATTTATTAATTTACCCTCATGATTAAAAGCCATTAATGACCTAATTTGAAGTGAAATAATCTCTGATCTTTTTACAAAGTGTCAGGGCATTGGCTGGTGCCTTTGCACTGCTTGTGTTTCTCCCAGCACCATTTCAGTGTTGCGGGCCCTTTTTCCTAGCTATAATTATTTTCCCCAGCCCAAGATAATTAGTCACCTATTGGTTTGAATGGAAAGTTTGGGTGTTGGAAGCCCAGGAAATGTAGGGAAACCCAGGTTAATAATTAACCCTAGACTTGTGGAAAAACTGTACATCACCAGCCAGAGAAAAGTACTCGATGACATTGCACCTTTCCTCGTACTGCACAGTATACAGGAAGTCAAACCCAGGGCATCCAAACAAGGCCCATTCTAATCAGGGCCCGACCTAACCAGGGCCCGTTCTAACCAGGGCCCTATGTCTGGACCGTGATTTTCTACGGCTAAATGCATGGCAGTGAGGTCAGTCCCTCCCACACAATACCCCATTCAGTGCCCAGTGTCAGTAACCTCTTTATGTAGCACTAGGTACGGGTGCCTCTACGGTTTCCTCCTCGGGAGCGTTCCTCCGGTCAGATGAGCCTCGGATCCTCGCCTCCTGTGAAACACGAGCTTATAATTTTGAGCTCATAATTTCCACTCTGTCTGCGTGTCATGCATTTGGTTTGAAATGAAAAATACACACAGCCAACAGCGCCTTGGTCTGTCGTGGATAGAAATACAGGTTCTGGTGACACACTGAAAGCTCACAGAATCCTTTTTTAGACCCAACTGGATGTAGGATGTTGTGCCCTTATTGCACATTCCCACAAAATCCAATTTAACTGAGAAATATAGTTCACTCTGTAGAAACATCAAAGACAGTTTATCTACTAAGCATTAGCGTTTGTCTCACAGTATAATACATAGTAAAGCAGTGTGATGGTCTACATTTCCTAAGGGAAATCTTTTCAGCCATAATCTCCTTTATTTTCAGACCTGAGCTAACCTGAAGTCTATGCAACACAGTTTGTTTTGTCAGCACTTTTAAAATGAACATAGATATTGAGTTTACGAAGGGTGTGTCTTTGATTGCATCATGCACATACACTACCGTTCAAAAGTTTGGGGTCACTTAGAAATGTCCTTGTTTTCCATAAAAACATGCATGAAATTAGTTGCAAAATGAATAAGAAATATAGTCAAGACGTTGACGAGGTTATAAATAATGATTTTTAATTGAAATAATAATTGTGTCCTTCAAATTTTGCTTTCGTCAAAGAATCCTCCATTTGCAGCAATTATAGCCTTGCAGACCTTTGGCGTTCTAGTTGTCAATTTGTTGAGGTAATCTGAAGAGATTTCACCCCATGCTTCCTGAAGCACCTCCCACAAGTTGGATTGACTTGACGGTCAAGCTGCTCCCACAACAGCTCAATAGGGTTGAGATCCGGTGACTGTGCTGGCCACTATTATAGACAGAATACAAGCTGACTGCTTCTTCCCTAAATAGTTATTGAATAGTTTGGAGCTGTGCTTTGGGTCATTGTCCTGTTGTAGAGGGAAATTGGCTCCAATTAAGCACCGTCCACAGGCTATGGCATTGCGTTACAAAATGGAGTGATAGACTTCCTTCTTCAAGATCCCTTTTACCCTGTACAAATCTCCCAATTTGCCACCACCAAAGCACCCCAGACCATCACATTGCCTCCACCATGCTTGACAGATGGCGTCAAGCAATCCTCCAGCATCTTTTCATTTTTTCTGTATCTCACAAATGTTCTTCTTTGTGATCCGAACTCCTCAAACTTAGATTCGTCTGTCCATAACACTTTTTTCCAATCTTCCTCTGTCCAGTGTCTGTGTTCTTTTGCCCATCTTAATCTTTTATTTTTATTGGTCAGTCTGAGATATGGCTTTTTCTTTGCAACTCTGCCTAGAAGGTCAGCATCCCGGAGTCGCCTCTTTACTGTTGACGTTGAGACTGGTGTTTTGTGGGTACTATTTAATGAAGCTGCCAGTTGAGGACTTGTGAGGCGTCTGTTTCTCAAACTAGACACATTAATGTACTTGTCCTCTTGCTCAGTTGTGCACCGGCGCCTCCCACTCCTCTTTCTATTCTGGTTAGAGCCAGTTTGCGCTGTTCTGTGAAGGGAGCAGTACACAGCGTTGTACGAGATCTTCAGTTTCTTGGCAATTTCTCGCATGGAATAGCCTTCATTTCTCAGAACAAGAATAGACTGACGAGTTTCAGAGGAAAGGTCTTTGTTTCCTGGCCATTTTGAGCCTGTAATCAAACCCACAAATGCTGATGCTCCAGATAATCAACAAGTCTAAAGAAGGCCAGTTTTATTGCTTCTTTAATTAGCACAACAGTTTTCAGCTGTGCTAACATAATTGCAAAAGGGTTTTCTAATGATCAATTATCCTTTTCAAATGATAAACTTGGATTAGCTAACACAACGTACCATTGGAACACAGGAGTGATGGTTGCTGATAATGGGCCTCTGTATGCCTATGTAGTCATTCCATAAATAATCTGCCATTTCCAGCTACAATAGTCATTTACAACATTAACAATGTCTACACTGTATTTCTGATAAATCTTATGTTATTATAATGCACAATTCTTTTATTTATTTTTCTTTCAAAACAAGGACATTTGTAAGTGACCCCGAACTTTCTAATGGTAGTGTATTTACCAAGCTCTGGCTTGTTGATGTATCAAGGCCTCAGAGGCCATGTAATATGTTGGAACACATACTGATCTCTCAATCTCTCTCTCTCTCTCTCTCTCTCTCTCTCTCTCTCGCTATCCCCCCTCACTCTGTCTCCCTGCCCCTCCTCTCTCTCCCTACCGATCCTTTCTCCCTCTCTCTTCTCTCTCTCTCTCTTTTCCTCCCCCAGTCCTCCTCCTCCTCCCAGGAGCTCTTGCACCAGCTGCCCTTCCAGCCCACGGCAGATGAGCTTCATTTCCTGTTTAAACACTTCCGGAGCACAGAGAGTGTAGCGGACGAGGAGGGGCAGCCCTCACCCCCCGTGAGGCTCCGCTCCCGCAGTCTCAGGTAGACACACTCACCAATCAGATCACCAACACCCTTAAAAGGGACAGTTCACCCCAAAATAAAACATTTATAGGATGTTTTCACACCTCGAAGGTAATCACATATCAAGCAGTCCTATTTCGGAATGAGGTCAACACATTTTTCCTAATGTTCGGACAAGACGTATTTTCATTGGGAAAATGTACTTTGCTGAAATTGCTTTGACTACTTTTTTATGAAGTACAGTAACTTCTTACTTAGTGGCTTTATGTCAATCACAGTACTTCCTTTGACAAACATTTGTGTGGATTCTTATCTGTGCATAGAGGTGAAGGCTTTTCCATCGACTTTACAATACCAAGATTGTTGACTTCATCCAGGCTCTGTTTGCATAATAGTGTTTATGTTCTTACATCACGGTGTCTCCTAGTCAGTTAGTCACCCCCTCATTAAAAGACAGACGTGTCTCTGACCCATCTGGTTCTCGTGGTGGTTAGAAAGAGGCTGTTGTACAGGCGTTAGGAGTGTCTGAGTTCTGCTGTGCTTTGATGTGGTCAGATTTCCTGTGACGTGTACTGCGTGAACCAGCCAGCACCGAGCTGCTAAGACTGGCCCGTGCTTGCTAGTGACACAGATATATAGATATAGATATATATATAGGGCAGATTTTAGTCAACAGGCCTCCATGTTGGCACCAAAGTTTTGTGGCCATTAGATGTAGCATTTTAACTAGACAGTGCTGAGAGCAACCAGTTTCTCACAAACACGATAATATGACAACAAATGTACATACAACGGAGCCCGCTGTTGCATTTGTAAATATACAGCTGAAGTCAGAAGTTTACATACACCTTAGCCAAATAGATTTAAACTCAGTTTTTCACATTTCCTGACATTTAATCCTAGTAAAAATTCCCTGTCTTAGGTCAGTTAGGATCACCACTTTATTTGAATAATGTGAAATGTCAGAATAATAGTAGAGAGAATTGATTTATTTCAGCTTTTATTTCTTTCATCACATTCCCAGTGGGTCAGAAGTTTACATACACTCAATTAGTATTTGGTAGGATTACCTTTAAATTGTTTAACTTGGGTCAAATGTTTTGGGTAGCCTTCCACAAACTTCCAACAATAAGTTGGGTGAATTTTGGCCCATTCCTCCTGACAGAGCTGGTGTAACTGAGTCAGGTTTGTAGGCTTCCTTGCTCGCACGCACTTTTTCAGTTCTGCCCACACATTTTCTATAGGATTGAGGTCAGGGCCTTGTGATAGCCACTCCAATACCTTGACTTTGTTGTCCTTAAGCCATTGTGCCACAACTTTGGAAGTATGCTTGGGGTCATTGTCCATTTGGAATACCCATTTGCGACCAAGCTTTAACATCCTGACTGATGTCTTGAGATGTTGCTTCAATATATCCACATAATTTTCCTCCTGCATGATGCCATCTATTTTGTAAAGTGCACCAGTCCCTCCTGCAGCAAAGCACCCCCACAACATGATGCTGCCACTGCCGTGCTTCACGGTTGGGATGTTGTTCTTCGGCTTGCAAGCATCCCCCTTTTTCCTCCAA
Source organism: Salmo salar (assembly GCF_965601325.2). NCBI lineage: Eukaryota > Metazoa > Chordata > Actinopteri > Salmoniformes > Salmonidae > Salmo > Salmo salar. The sequence goes on from NC_138293.1 coordinate 16,033,205, forward strand.
ACATAACGATGGTCATTATGGCCAAACAGTTCAATTTTTGTTTCATCAGATCAGAGGACATTTCTCCAAAAAGTACAATCTTTGTCCCCATGTGCAGTTGCAAACCATATTCTGGGTTTTTTATGGAGGTTTTGGAGCAGTGGCTTCTTCCTTGCTGAGCGGCCTTTCAGGTTATGTCGATATATGACTCGATTTACTGTGGATATAGATACTTTTGTACCTGTTTCCTCCAGCATCTTCACAAGGTCCTTTGCTGTTGTTCTGGGATTGATTTGCACTTTTTGCACCAAAGTACGTTAATCTCTAGGAGACAGAACGCGTCTCCTTCTTGAGCGGTATGACGGCTGCGTGGTCCCATGGTGTTTATACTTGCGTACTATTGTTTGTACAGATGAATGTGGTACCTTCAGGGGTTTGGAAATTGCTCCCAAGGATGAACCAGACTTGTGGAGGTTTACCATGTTTTTCTGAGGTTCTTGGCTGATTTCTTTGGATTTTCCCATGATGTCAATCAAAGAGGCACTGAGTTTGAAGGTAGGCCTTGAAATACATTCACAGGTACACCTCCAATTGACTCAAATGATGTCAATTAGCCTATCAGAAGCTTCTAAAGTCATGACATAATATTCTGGAATTTTCCAAGCTGTTTAAAGGCACAGTCAACTTAGTGTATAAACTTCTGACCCACTGGAATTGTGATACAGTGAAATAATCTGTCTGTAAACAATTGTTGGAAAAATGACTTGTGTCATGCACAAAGTAGATGTCCTAACCGACTTGCCAAAACTATAGTTTGTTAACAATACATTTGTGTCATGGTTGAAAAACGAGTTTTAATGACTCCAACCTAAGTGTATGTAAACTTCCGACTTCAACTGTATATTTTGTTGACACCAAATGTTATTCTTAAACTCTGTTTGTTGCAGTTTGAATACCAGGACTTGGCCAGCTGTTTGAGGTTGCAATTGTGGTGGGCAAGTTTGCTAACTTAGTTTAAAATAGGAAAAAGCAAAACGTGTATCCTGCAGTTTTCCGGCTCCTCTTTCAACAATTGTTTTGAAGTCCGAAATGCCCAGAGAGAAAGGCCAAAGGGAGATTATGATGGTCAAATCTTTATCCTTATTATTTTAATACATTACGTAACAAAATGAATATTTTTTTTAATGCCGTTCAGATTCATTTCAAACAAGGCAAAGGGTTATATTACACAGGTGTTCTTTGGCGTGACCTAGAAATAACTGTCTGGACAAATGTTGATATTTTTTAAAGCTGCAGTATATATCTTATTGGGCGACCCGTCCAAATGCACATAGAGATTTGAGTTATAGATCTGTCATTGTCATTGAAAGCAAGTATAAGAAGCGGTAGGTCTGTTCTATGTGTGCTATTTCTATGCTTCCCGTTAAGTTTAGTTTTTGTGTCTTTCACTTTTGGTTTTGTACACCAGCTTCAAACTGCTGAAAATGCAATATTTTGGGTCATGGAAAATATATTTCACAGCGGTTTAGATGGTACAATGATTCTCTAAACAATGACTGCTTGTTTTGTTACATGAACTTTTAGAATGTTAGCAACCAGGAAATGACGGAGGGATTTCTGCATATTGCACCTTTTAACGATTAAGGGGATCCTGATGAGACTGCCCTGATTTATTAAGGGTGAGCCCTACACTCCTGGGCACCCATGTAATCAAACCCAACTGAAGACAACAAGTGTGGTCATGACTACATAACTGTTGAACTAAACTTCGCCATAAGTTGCATTTGATATGTTTTTTTGTGCTTACTTTTGAATTTCTACTCTGTTTGAAAGTTCTAACGCTAAGATTATTCGTACTCTAATGAAGAACTGGACTGTGATTGTCTTCTCTTCTTCTAGCCCTGGTCGGACATGTGGCACCTTTGATAATGAGATTGTAATGATGAATCACGTTTACAAAGAGCGCTTTCCCAAGGTAGGTGTTATTTCCTGACTCGCCACACTGCTTTTCCTAGCACATCAATAGATTCATCATGTACACGTCTGATCTAAATACGTTCGTCTTGTTTACTTTTATATTTCACTTTGATCTGCTTCTCTACATTTTCTTACGTTACAGCCTTATTCTGAAATGGATTCAATTGTTTTTTTCCCTCATCAATCTACACACACTACTCCATAATGACAAAGCAAAAACAGGTTTTTAGAAATGTTTTGAAATAAATAAAAAAATTAATAAAAGGAAATAAACTATTTACATAAGTATTCAGACCCTTTACTCAGTACTTTGTTGAAGCACCTTTGGCAGCGATTACAGCCTCGACTCTTTTTGGGTATGACGCTGCAAGCTTGGCAGGTCTCTCCAGAGACGTTTGATCGGGTTCAAGTCTGTGCTCTGGCTGCGCCACTCAAGGACATTCAGGGACTTGTCCAGTAACCACCCCTGTTTTGTCTTGGCTTTGTGCTTAGGGTCATTGTCCTGTTGGAAGGTGAACCTTCGCCCCAGTTGGAGCACTCTGTCCTGAGCACTCTGGAGCATATTTTCATCAAGGATCTCTTCGTACTTTGCTCCGTTAATCGTTTACGTTGATCCTGACTAGTCTCCCAGGCCCTGCCGCTCATAAATATCCCCACAGCATGATGCTGCCACCACCGAGAAAGCTAAGGTAACTGAGCTAAACGACTATCGCCCTGTAGCACTCACTTCTGTCATCATGAAGTGCTTTGAGAGACTAGTCAAGGATCATATCACCTCCACCCTACCTGACACCTTAGACCCAGTCCAATTTGCTTACCACCCAAATAGGTCCACAGACAACGTAATCACATTGCACACTGCCCTAACCCATCTGGACAAAAGGAATACCTATGTAAGAATGCTGTTCATCGATTTACTGCTCAGCATTTAACACCATAGTACACTCCAAACTCGTCATTAAGCTCGAGACCCTGGGTCTCGACCCCTCCCTGTGCAACTGGGTCCTGGACTTTCTGACGGGCTGCCCCCCAGGTGGTGAGGGTAGGTAACAACATCTCCACCCGCTGATCCTCAACACAGGGGCCCCACAAGTGTGCGTTCTCAGCCCTCTTCTGCACTCCCTGTTCACCCACAACTGCGTGGCCATGCACGCCTCCAACTCAATCATCAAGTTTTCAGACGACACTGCAGTGGTAGGCTTGATTACCAACAACGACGAGACAGCCTACAGGGAGGAGGTGAGGGCCCTCAGAGTGTGGTGTCAGGAAAACAACCTCTCACTCAACGTCAACAAAACAAAGGAGATGATCGCGGACTTCAGGAAACAGCAGAGGGAGCACCCCCCTATCCACATCGACGGGACAGAAAAAAATCTAATTTCACCCAAGGCTGTAACGTAACAAAATGTGGAAAAGGGGAAGGGTTCTGAATACTTTCCGAATTCACTGTATTTGTGAAATGCACTTTAGATAAAGTTTATCATTAAATGTAATGTGATTTTCCAGGCCACAGCCCAGATGGAGGGCCGTCTGCTGGACATCCTCGCCGACTGCTCCCCAGACAGCAACCTGCCCCTGGCCGACGGCGTGCTGGGCTTCATCCAGCACCAGCTAGTGGAGCTGGCCAGAGACTGCCTAGACAAGTCCCAGATGGGCCTGGTCACCTCACGCTACTTCATAGAGCTACAGGAGAACCTGGAGAAGCTACTGCATGAGGTAGGCTGAATGTTTTTGGGATGACTAAGCTAAAGTATAATGCAATATACAGTTGAAGTCGGAAGTTTACATACACTTAGGTTGGAGACATTAAAACTCGTTTTTCAACCACTCCACAAATTTATTGTTAACAAACTATAGTTTTGGCAAGTCGGTTAGGACATCTACTTTGTGCATGACACAAGTCATTTTTCCAGCAATTGTTTACAGAGAGATTATTTCACTTATAATTCACTGTATCACAATTCCAGTGGGTCAGAAGTTTACATACACTAAGTTGAATGTGCCTTTAAACAGCTTGGAAAATTCCAGAAATGTATGTCATGGCTTTAGAGGCTTCTGATAGGCTAATTGACATAATTTGAGTCAATTTGAGGTGTACCTGTGGATGTATTTCAAGGCCTACCTTCAAACTCGGTGCGTCTTTGCTTGACATCATGGGAAAATCCAAAGAAATCAGCCAAGACCTCAGAAAAAAATGTTAAACCTCCACAAGTCTGGTTCATCCTTGGGAGCAATTTCCAAACACCTGAAGGTACCACGTTCGTCTGTACAAACAATAGTACGCAAGTATAAACACCATGGGACCACGCAGCCGTCATACCGCTCAGGAAGGAGACGCGTTCTGTCTCCTAGAGATGAACATACTTTGGTGCGAAAAGTGCAAATCAATCCCAGAACAACAGCAAAGGACCTTGTGAAGATGCTGGAAGAAACAGGTACAAAAGTATCTATATCCACAGTAAAAACGAGTCCTATATCGACATAACCTGAAAGGCCGCTCAGCAAGGAAGAAGTCACTGCTCCAAAACCGCCATAAAAAAGCCAGACTACGGTTTGCAACTGCACATGGGGACAAAGATCGTACTTTTTGGAGAAATGTCCTCTGGTCTGATGAAACAAAAATAGAACTGTTTGCCCATAATGACCATCGTTATGTTTAGAGGAAAAGAGGGAGGCTTGCAAGCCGAAGAACACCATCCCAACCGTGAAGCACGGGGGTGGCAGCATCATGTTGTGGGGGTGCTTCGCTGCAGGAGGGACTGGTCCACTTCACAAAATAGATGGCATCATGAGGTAAGAAAATGTGTATATGTGGATATATTGAAGCAACATCTCAAGACATCAGTCAGGAAGTTAATACTAAGTCGCAAATGGGTCTTCCAAATGGACAATGACCCCAAGCATACTTCCAAAGTTCTGGCAAAATAGCTTAAGGACAACAAAGTCAAGGTATTGGAGTGGCCATCACAAAGCCCTGACCTCAATCCTAAAGAACGTTTGTGGGCAGAACTGAAAAAGGGTGCGAGCAAGGAGGCCTACAAACCTGACTCAGTTACACCAGCTCTGTCAGGAGGAATGGGCCAAAATTCACCTAACTTATTGTGGGAAGCTTGTGGAAGACTACCCAAAACGTTTGACCCAAGTTAAACAATTTAAAGGTAATGCTACCAAATACTAATTGAGTGTATGTAAACTTCTGACCCACTGGGAATGTGATGAAATAAATAAAAGCTTAAATATATCATTCTCTCATTCTCTCTCTATTATTCTGACATTTCACATTCTTCAAATAAAGTGGTGATCCTAACTGACCTAAGACAGGGAATTTTTACTAGAATTAAATGTCAGGAATTGTGAAAAACTGAGTTTAAATGTATTTGGCTAAGGTGTATGTAGCTTTCCGACTTCAACTGTATGCACAAGGTAGGCTCTCATAGATTTACTCGAGTGTACTCAGAGATGGAACTTTTAGGCACTGTCAAATTGCTGTGGTCTGAGGAGCTCTGCCATTTCTATTGGCTCTCTACTGAATGAGTCAGCTAAAAGTCTGATTCAGTGTGTACGAATGTTCAATGAAAATTGCAACAGGGAGGGAGTTGGCCTGCGTTCAGATTGAGGGTGTTTTCCCTCCTCCATGATAGGTTTGTAGAGGAAATTATTGCTGCGTGTCGAGATACCCCGACTGAGTCAAATTTTGTGTTTAAAGTTTTTTCCCTCAAGATACTGCATCTTGCTAAATCACTGCTGCTTTTGGTGTATTTTCACTGACAGGTTACTGAGATGTCACTGGTATCCCACCCCCAATTTGTGAATGTGTTATTAGCCAAGGTTCACTGGATCACGTCACATGACATGTGAGACACAAAATAAATGGCCCTTCAAACCAAATGTTTTCTGCATTGTTTCCTGCAGTATTTGTCTTCTTTTTTTAGATAAATGTTTTTGCGTTGATCGCACTTTGGAAAGCCTCCAATGTCCTCAGTGTTGTATTTTTGTATTGTATTGGACTTTGACGTTTGATAGGTTCTCAAAGTGCTAGGTGTTACGGTTGTCGTAAGAACTGGACCAAGGCACAGTGTACCACATCTTTATTATAAAGTGAAACTTCAGCACAAACAAAACAATAAAGAACAAACGAAACGTGACGTTCTGGAGTGCTCACAGGCAACTACACAAAAAACAAACCCCCCAAAACACAGTGGGGAAATGGCTGCCTAAATATGATCCCCAATCAGAGACAACGAAAACAGCTGCCTCTGATTGGGAACCATACCAGGCCAACAAAGAAATAGACAACCTAGATTACCCACCCTAGTCACACCTCGACCTAACCAACATAGAGAATAAAAGGCTCACTATGGTCAGGGCGTGACACTAGGATTCTAATCTAGACTATTAGTCGGCGCTGGTGCAATTGCCATTTTACATTAGATGGATCTCTCCAGTCTTGCTTGTGATTGCGTAACTAGGGCTTATTAAGTCACTTTCCAATGCTTGACCATTGCTCTACATACAATGGCTTACCTTTATGTTCTGCTTTGTTAGAGCTTTTTGGCTGAGTTTTTCCCCGTAGTTAATGTAAACTAGGAAAGTATGGTCATTTGTTTTTTTAAATATAGGATGCATCTCAGAGTTTTTAAGAACATTGAGTCATCTTATAATGGGTCAGTTTTTGTCCCAAGGCCGAAGATGTGCTCTTTCCTAAAAAAGCACCACAGCCTGGACAGAATTACAGTGTTATGCAACCTTGTCATTGAATGTACACTTTGTTGTGCCCTCACATTAGACTGTGTTGTAGGATCCTCAGTACTCTCTGATCCCCTATCACAATCACTTTGTCAAAGCATCGAGTTAGTAGAATATTGTAAATTGGACTTTTCAAAAAGTTAATTCTCACGCCTGGATACTCAGGCTTAAAAATGCTGCAATGTAATTGTAAGTGAAATTGAGTAAGTTACGCTTACACGATTGCAGCAGTAGAAGGCACTAATATAGACAAACCAAGTACTAACAGATTACTAATGAGAAGCCGTTCAAAGAACTCTCTTTGACCCTAATCTTTGCATAAGTGAGAACAGTCACTCATTATTTTGTTACGGAAGAGCCAAAGTATCACAAGGTAATGTTTTGAAGCCAGTGTTTCATACAAATCACTGCCCTGTCATGAGTAACTATGGCATATGTCAGGCATATAACCTGTCTCTATCTGTATTGTTTTATCTTGGTCATCAGGCGTACGAGAGATCCGAGAGCGAGGAGGTGACCGTCATCATTAAGCTGGTGAAGAAGATTCTCATCATCATCTCCAGGCCAGCCAGGTTACTGGAATGTCTGGTAAGATTCACAGACTCTTTCAGGAAGTTGTGCTCCGTAAAGCAATTGCCAACCAACACAACTAATATGATACAGAACGACCAAGATACATTTTGCCCAGTCTCTATGATGTTAATTATTTTTCATAGGTTAAGTACATTGAGGTAGTGTAAAGTACTCCACCACTGAGTGTACTTGATAGCTTGTTACAGGGTTATAAAACTGTAATAACCCTGGTTTATATATACTTATCTATTTAATGTAAATGATGATAATAATAACCCATATTCCTCTTGGCTTTTCACCCCAATAGGAGTTTGACCCAGAGGAGTTCCTTCATCGTCTGGAGGCAGCCGAGGGCCACGCCAAGGTGGGCCAGGTCATCAAGACAGACATCCCGCGCTACATCATCAGCCAGCTGGGCCTCACCAGAGACCCTCTGGAAGGTACAGTACCACAGGGCTTCCTTATCCTATTAGAATCCCACAGTGGTAAAAAGAAGGATGGACCTCACAGATTTATCTAATCTAAACATTGGCTAAAGCATGACCAGCCATTGGAAGGTATCTGTAGGGTTTCCTGAGATGTTTCCGTCTTACCCTCGCAACCCCGTGGACCGGTTCGTACCAAAAACATTCTCCATTCAGGCTTCAAAGGCATCGATTTTCTCCTTAACTAGATTTAAAGGCAAGAAGGGGGAAAAAACTGGGAAAATATGCATACTTTCTTAATAAAACACAATGTTCCATTTAGGAATGCTAGTCCTGTATGTTGCGTAGGGTACAACAACAGGAAGTAGCATTAACCACTACCATGGTGGTGGGAAATGGTGTTTCATTAACTTCTTATGGCTGGGTGGCAGTATTGAGTAGCTTGGATGAATAAGGTGCCCAGAGTAAACAGCTTGCTACTCAGGCCCAGAAGCTAAGATATGCATATTATGAGTAGATTTGGATAGACAACACTCTGAAGTTTCTAAAACTGTTTGAATGATGTCTGTGAGTATAACAGAACTCATATGGCAGGCAAAAACCTGAGAAAAAATCCAACCAGGAAGTGGGAAATCTGAGGTTAGTAGTTTTTCAAGTCTTGGCCTATCCAATATAGAGTGTCTGTGGGGTCATATTGCACTTCCTAAGGCTTCCACTAGATGTCAACAGTCTTTAGAACCTTGTTTGAGGCTTCTACTGTGAAATGGGGGAGAATAAGAGCTGATTGAGTGAGAGGTCTGCCAGAAGGGCATGAGCTTCAGTCATGCGTGCGCCCGTGAGAGGTAGCTGAGTTCCATTGCATTTCTAAAGACAAAGGAATTCTCCAGTAGAAACCTTATTGAAGATTTTAATAAAAACTTCCTAAAGATTGATTCCTAAAGTTTGATTCTATACATCGTTTGAACTGTAATGGATTTTTTTTGGTTTTCGTCTGGCCTGCGTGTTGTGAATTTGGATTTGTGAACTGAAGGCGCGAACAAAAAGGAGGTATTTGGACATAAAGGATGGACTTTATCGAACAAAACAAACATTTATTGTGAAACTGGGATTCCTGGGAGTGCATTCTGATGAAGATCATCAAAGGTAAGTGAATATTTATAAAGATATTTCTGACTTCTGTTGACTCCAACATGACGGATATATGCATGGCTTGTTTTTGTGTCTGAGCGCCGTACTCAGATTATTGCATGGTGTGCTTTTTCCGTAAAGCTTTTTTGAAATCTGACACAGCGGTTGCATTAAGGAGAAGTTTATCTAAAGTTCCATGCATAACACTTGTAATTTCATCAACATTTATGATGAGTGTTTCTGTAAATTGATGTGGCTCTCTGCAAAATCACCGGATGTTTTGGAAGCAAAACATTACTGAACATAACGCGCCAATGTAAACTGAGATTTTTGGATATAAATATGAACTTTATCGAACAAAACATTAGAGGTCGACCGATTATGATTTTTCAACACTGATACTGATTATTGGAGGACCAAAAAAGCCGATACCGATTAATCGGCCGATTATTTTTTTGGGGGTTTATTTGTAATAATGACAATTACAACAATACTGAATGAACACTTATTTTAACTTAGTATAATACATCAATAAAATCTATTTAGCCTCAAATAAATAATGAAACATGTTCAATTTGGTTTAAATAATGCAAAAACAAAGTGTTGGAGAAGAAAGTAAAAGTGCAATATGTGCCATGTAAGAAAGCTAACGTTTAAGTGCCTTGCTCAGAACATGTGAACATATGAAAGCTGGTGGTTCCTTTTAACATGAGTCTTCAATATTCCCAGGTAAGAAGTTTTAGGTTGTAGTTATTATAGGAATTATAGGACTATTTCTCTCTATACGATTTGTATTTCATATACCTTTGACTATTGGATGTTCTTATAGGCACTTTAGTATTGCCAGTGTAACAGTATAGCTTCCGTCCGTCTCCTCGCTCCTACCTGGGCTCGAACCAGGAACACATCGACAACAGCCACCCTCGAAGCAGCGTTACCCATGCAGAGCAAGGGGAACAACTACTCCAAGTCTCAGAGCGAGTGACATTTGAAATGCTATTAGCGCACCCAGCTAAGTAGCTAGCCATTTCACATCGGTTACACCAGCCTAATCTTGGGAGTTGATAGGCTTGAAGTCATAAACAGTGCAATGCTTGAAGCAATGCGAAGAGCTGCTGGCAAAACGCACGAAAGTGCTTTTTGAATGAATGCTTACGAGCCTGCTGGTGCCTACCACCACTCAGTCAGACTGCTCTATCAAATCATAGACTTAATTATAATATAATAAACACACAGAAATACGAGCCTTAGGTCATTAATATGGTCGAATCCGGAAACTATCATCTCGAAAACAAAACGTTTTTTTCTTTCAGTGAAATACAGAACCGTTCCGTATTTTATCTAACGGGTGGCATCCATAAGTCTAAATATTCCTGTTACATTGCACAACCTTCAATGTTATGTCATAATTACATAAAATTCTGGCAAATTAGTTCGCAACAAGCCAGGCGGCCCAAACTGTTGCATATACTCTGACTCTGCGTGCAATGAACTCAAGAGAAGTGACACAATTTCACCTGGTTAATATTGCCTGCTAACCTGGATTTCTTTTAGCTAAATATGCAGGTTTAAAAATATATACTTGTGTATTGATTTTAAGAAAGACATTGATGTTTATGGTTAGGCACACGTTGGAGCAATGACAGTCCTTTTTCGCGAATGCGCGCCACATCGATTATATGCAACGCAGGACAGGCTAGATAAACTAGTAATATCATCAACCATGTGTAGTTAACTAGTGATTATGATTGATTGATTGTTTTTTATAAGATAAGTTTAATACTAGCTAGCAACTTACCTTGTCTTCTTACTGCATTCGTGTAACAGGCAGGCTCCTCGTGGAGTGCAATGTAAAGCAAGTGGTTAGAGCGTTGGACTAGTTAACGTAAGGTTGCAAGATTGAATCCCTGAGCTGACAAGGTAAAAATCTGTCGTTCTGCCCCTGAACAAGGCAGTTAACTCACCGTTCCTAGGCCGTCATTGAAAATAAGAATGTGTTCTTAACTGACTTGCCTAGTTAAATAAAGGTAAAAAAAAAAAGTTTTAAATCGGCAAATTGGTGTCCAAAAATACCGATTACCGATTGTTATGAAAACTTGAAATCGGCCCTAATTAATCGGCCATTCCGATTAATCGGTCGACCTCTACAAAACATACATGTATTGTGTAACATGAAGTCCTATGAGTGTCATCTGATGAAGATCATCAAAGGTTAGTGATTCATTTTATCTCTATTTTTGCTTTTTGTGACTCCTCTCTTTGGCTGGAGAAATGGCTGTGTTTTTCTTGACTAGTTGCTGACCTAACATAATCGTTTGGTGTGCTTTCGTAGTAAAGGCTTTTTTAAATCGGACACTGTGGTGGGATTAACAACAAGTTTATCTTTAAAATGGTGTAAAATACTTGTATGTTTGAGGAATTTTAATTATGAGATTTCTGTAGTTTGAATTTGGCGCCCTGCACTTTCACTGGCTGTTGTCTATCGATCCTGTTACCAGGATTCCAGCCATAAGAAGTTAAGAAAGTATGCATATTTTCCCCGTTTTTATCCCCCTTCTCACCATTAAATCTAGTTATGGGGGAAATCAATGCATGTGAAGCCTGAATGGAGAATCTTTAGGCACAAACCGGTCAATACCAGATCAATATCGTCATCTGCCGGCCTTTGGGCTATTTCTGTTGCTCTTCCTGGTACATACCAGGGTTGTCTTCCCCTTAAGTTTCCAGGCTCAGTTCCAAACCAACCACTATCTCTTAATTTGAAGCACTATAGGTTTAGTTGGAAACCTGGCCAAGCGGCTACTTGTTGAAAAGATGCTGTGCTTAGTGATTCTCCCATATTGTCTCTGACAATGCAGTAGATCAACTTGGGATCACACTGAGTTGAAGAGCGTGACAGTGCAAGGGTCATGTTCATCAAGGCACGCAACATAAACATTTGAATGTTTTTTTTACTACAGAAAATGAGTGTCTCGTATTATCCAGGCAGTTTGTTTGGGTGTTTCCTTCTGTTTGGTGCCTGACCATGGTCTCTCTACCGCTGTTGTACCGTAGACATGGTCCATCTGGAGCAGACCAGTCCTGGGAACGGAGCGGCCTGCAGAGACACCGACGACACTGAGGTAAGGCAACCAGAAACAGTTACAAGTTCAGCCTTGATGGTTAGATCATAGTGATGGAAAGCATTGTATTAGCATAGTGTAGCAAGTACTGTGTAGGCCTATTACTAGCATGTTCCAGAATTGAGTTGGCTTGGCTTTGGATGAGATGCATAGAACAAAGCTCATGAAAGCTCTTTTAAACGTAAACATAACTGCGACAGTTACACAGCTTGTTTAGCCATTCCGGCCTGGCAAATTTGTTTGTGTTCGGGTCAAATAGCTTTGTTCATTCATTTTGTGTCTCAGAACCGGGCAGCCTGCACTCCTTCTCGCAGGAAACCACTAGAGAGCGACTTTGAGACCATCAAGCTCATCAGCAACGGGGCCTATGGGTGAGGAAGAGCTCTTATTTTAGAGCGGTCTCTGTCTTTGAGGAAATGTGAGTGTGCTCAACGGGGAAGTGAAACTGAAAGTGAATGTGTGGTGCCATACAGTTGGCTAAAATGGCAGTTTAACATTTCTTCAACAAATGTCACACCAATGTTTATGACACACTGCCCAAATGCCTGTCCAAATATTGTTAGTGCTGTGAGGACAAATTGCGACATATTATGTACATCGGTCCAATCGTCTGAGATCTCCACAGTGCCTAGGGGGTAGGGACTAGAGGTTGTTTCTGGACAGAGATTGTGTTTTACTAGTCTTTGTGAAGACTGATTCCTCTCTTTCATTTGCACTGATCTGGAAACAAAATATGGCAAAAGCAATATGATACATGCTTACTGATCATGCTCTCTCACATCAGTGCAGAAGAGTTAACTTAATACTGTCATTAAGAAGCAACCTGTCTCTCTCTCTGTCTCTCGCTCTCTCTGTCTCTCGCTCTCTCTGTCTCTCGCTCTCTCTGTCTCTCGCTCTCTGTCTTTCGCTCTCTCTGTCTCTCGCTCTCTCTGTCTCGCTCTCTGTCTCGCTCTCTGTCTCGCTCTCTCTCTCGCTCTCTCTCTGTCTCTCTCGCTCTGTCTCTCTGTCTCGTTCTCTCTGGCTCGCTCTCTGTCTCTCTGGCTCTCGGTCGCTCGCTATCTGGCTCTCTCGGTCGCTCGCTCTCTGGCTCTCTCTCGGTCGCTTGCTCTCTGGCTCTCTCTCGGTCGCTCGCTCTCTGGCTCTCTCTCGGTCGCTCGCTCTCTGGCTCTCTCTCGGTCGCTCGCTCTCTGGCTCTCTCTCGGTCGCTCGCTCTCTGGCTCGCTCGCTCTCTGGCTCGCTCTCTCTCTGGCTCGCTCTCTGGCTCTCTCTCGCTCTCTGGCTCTCTCGCTCTCTGGCTCTCTCGCTCTCTCTCACTCTCTGGCTCTCTCTCGCTCTCTGGCTCTCTCTCGCTCTCTGGCTCTCTCTCGCTCTCTGGCTCTCTCTCGCTCGCTCTCTGGCTCGCTCTCTGGCTCGCTCTCTGGCTCTCTCTCTGGCTCTCTCTCGCTCTCTGGCTCTCGCTCGCTCGCTCTCTGGCTCTCGCTCGCTCGCTCTCTGGCTCTCGCTCGCTCGCTCTCTGGCTCTCGCTCGCTCTCTGGCTCTCGCTCACTCGCTCGCTCTCTGGCTCTCGCTCGCTCGCTCTCTGGCTCTCGCTCTCTGTCTCTCGCTCTCTCTCGCTCTCTGGCTCTCTCTCGCTTGCTCTCTGGCTCTCTGGCTCTCTCTTGCTCTCTGGCTCTCTCTCGCTCGCTCTCTGGCTCTCACTCTCTCTCTCTATGGCTCTCTCTGGCTCTCTCTCTCTGGCTCTCTCTGGCTCTCTCTGGCTCTTTCTCTGGCTCTCTCGCTCTCTCTCTGGCTCGCTCTCTCTCGATTTCTCTCTGGCTCTCTCTCGCTCTCTCTCTGGCTCTCTCTCACTCTGGCTCTCTCTCGCTCTCTCTCTGGCTCTCTCTCACTCTGTCTCTCTCTTGCTCTCGCTCTGGCTCGCTCTCTCGCTCTCTCTCTGGCTCTCTCTGGCTCTGTCTCTCTCTCTGGCTCTCTCTCTCCTTTTCCATGGTCCCAGTGCTGTGTTCCTGGTGAGGCACAGGGAGACCCGGCAGCGTTTTGCCATGAAGAAGATCAACCGGCAGAATCTGATGCTGAGGAACCAGATCCAGCAGGTGTTTGTGGAGCGGGACATCCTGACCTTCGCTGAGAACCCCTTTGTGGTCTCCATGTTCTGCTCCTTCGAGACGAGACGCCACCTCTGCATGGTCATGGAGTATGTAGAAGGTAGGTTCTTGCTTAAGATATACAGTTCGGAAAGTATTCAGACCCCTTCCCCTTTTCCACGTTTTGTTACGTTACAGCCTTATTCTAAAATGTATACAATATTTTTTTCCTCTCATCAATCTACACACAGTACCCCATAATGACAAAGCAAAAACAGGTTTTTAGAAGTGTTTTCAAATGTATATAAAAATGAAATACCTAATTTACATAAGTATTCAGACCCTTTGCTATGAGGCTCAAAATTGAGCTCAGGTGCATCAAGTCGCAGTAGCACACAAATCAAAGTAGGCTCTCATGCTTGTTGCTGTCAGCCTTTTCCATTCTATTTGCTATCTTCCTCAGGTGGGGACTGTGCCAACCTGTTGAAGAACATTGGCCCGCTGCCAGTGGACATGACCCGGATGTACTTTGCGGAGACAGTCTTGGCACTGGAGTACCTCCACAACTACGGCATCGTACACAGAGACCTCAAACCTGACAAGTCAGTGTGAAACCTAACTACCGCACAGGAGGCTGGTGGCACCTTAATTGTGGAGGAGGGGCTTGTGGTAATGTCTGGAGAGGAATGAGTGGAATGGTATCAAATACATCAAACATGGTTTCCAGGTGTTTGATGCCATTCCATTCACTCCGTTCCAGCCATTGTTATGAGCCGTCCTCCCCTCAGCAGCCTCCACTTGCCTACCGCTATAGAGTTGATGGATTCTTTTTCAGTACTAGGCTTATATATTTTTTCAAAGTGGCCATTTGAAGAGGAGCGGCTGGTTATAGGTGTATATATAGCGTATTCCATACATTCTGGACCTTCTTTGCACAAAGGCTTTTCGGCATTGTTCACTATCCAGCTTTCTGTTTGTTCGACGGTCAATTATTTCTAATGTATTTTTCTTCCTGCGTAGTTTGCTAATCACGTCCATGGGCCACATCAAGCTGACTGACTTTGGCCTGTCCAAGATCGGCCTGATGAACATGACCACCAACCTGTATGAGGGACACATTGAGAAGGACACAAGGGAGTTTATAGACAAACAGGTGAGCTCTCCATCTCTCTCTGTCCTCTCTCCATTTCTCTCTGTCCTCTCTCCATCTCTCTCTGTCCTCTCTCTCTGTCCTCTCTCTCCGTCCTCTCTCTGTCCTCTCTCTCCATCTCTCTCTGTTCTCTTTCTCTCCATCTCTCTCTCTCTGTTCTCTTTCTCTCCATCTCTCTCTGTCCTCTCTCTCTGTCCTCTCTCTCTCCATCTCTCTCTGTCCTCTCTCTGTCCTCTCTCTCCATCTCTCTCTGTCCTCTCTCTGTCCTCTCTCTCTGTCCTCTCTCTCTCCGTCCTCTCTCTGTCCTCTCTCTCTCCGTCCTCTCTCCGTCCTCTCTCTGTCCTCTCTCCATTTCTCTCTGTCCTCTCTCCATCTCTCTCTGTCCTCTCTCTCTGTCCTCTCTCTCTCCGTCCTCTCTCTGTCCTCTCTCTCCATCTCTCTCTGTTCTCTTTCTCTCCATCTCTCTCTCTCTGTTCTCTTTCTCTCCATCTCTCTTCTCTTTCTCTCCATCTCTCTGTTCTCTTTCTCTCCATCTCTCTCACTCTGTTCTCTTTCTCTCCATCTCTCTTCTCTTTCTCTCCATCTCTCTCCATCTCTCTCTTCTCTTTCTCTCCATCTCTCTCTCTCTGCTGTGTGTTCTTTCTCTCCATCTCTCTCTCTGTCCTCTTTCTCTCAATTTTTGCCGTTTTTAAATTTCACTCACTGTTGTTTCTTATTCTCTCTCCTTGATCAGATTTTTTCCATCTCTCTCTCTCTCTCGCTCTCTATTTGTCTCTCTCTTATACCTTCTCATTCTGTTTACCTACCTGCCCTATACTCATTTTATCATCCAATGTCCATTCTTAAATCCTCCCTTCTTCTGGTTCTCTGTCCCAGGTGTGTGGTACTCCAGAGTACATCGCCCCAGAGGTGATCCTGAGGCAGGGCTATGGGAAGCCGGTGGACTGGTGGGCTATGGGCATCATCCTCTATGAGTTCCTGGTGGGCTGTGTGCCTTTCTTCGGGGACACGCCCGAACAGCTCTTCGGACAAGTGGTCAATGGTGAGAGTCATCTCATTAATGGGATACATTAGCCTGGTTAAATTAGACTAAATGCTATGTTTATTATTGTTTTAATCATTCACTTTGGTTTATCCAGGCTTGGGTAAACGTGGCTCTGACTGGTCAAATAGATCCAGTAAATATGCATTACAGTTAGAAAAGCTAGAGGGTGCATCTCTTATATTTGGCCATTGATTGCCACTTTTGCATGGTGCTCTCTGTCTTTTTGATCCAAGCACCCCCTCTACCTTGTCTGACTCTGTGATAGGCACACATTCCCAGGTGTCTTTCAAACGTCTAGTCACCAATGTCAAGAAGAACTTCTAGTCACCAATGTCAAGAAGAACGTCTCGTCATCAATGTCAAGAATAACTTCTAGTCACCAATGTCAAGAAGAACGTCTTGTCACCAATGTCAAGAAGAACTTGTAGTCACCAATGTCAAGAAGGATGTCTAGTCACCAATGTGAAGAAGGATGTCTAGTCACCAATGTCAAGAAGAACGTCTCATCACCAATGTCAAGAAGAACGTCTTGTCACCAATGTCAAGAAGAACGTCTTGTCACCAATGTCAAGAAGAACGTCTTGTCACCAATGTCAAGAAGAACGTCTTGTCACCAATGTCAAGAAGAACGTCTTGTCACCAATATCAAGAAGAACGTCTTGTCAAGAAGAACGTCTTGTCACCAATGTCAAGAAGAACATCTAGTCACCAATGTCAAGAAGAACATCTAGTCACCAATGTCAAGAAGAACTTCTAGTCACTAATGTCAAGAAGGACGTCTAGTCACCAATGTCAAGAAGGATGTCTAGTCACCAATGTCAAGAAGGACGTCTCGTCACCAATGTCAAGAAGAACTTCTCGTCACCAATGTCAAGAAGAACTTCTCGTCACCAATGTCAAGAAGAACTTCTCGTCACCAATGTCAAGAAGAACGTCTCGTCACCAATGTCAAGAAGAACGTCTCGTCACCAATGTCAAGAAGAACGTCTTGTCACCAATGTCACAATTCACAACTACCAGTCTGTTTGAACTATTGCCAAATGTTTCATGTTGTATTGTGTGTAATTCAGATTAAATTGTATTCCAAAACGTGTGTATTTCACAGATGACATTATCTGGCCTGAGGGGGAGGACACCCTGCCTGCTGATGCCCAGGACCTGATCACCAGGCTGCTGAGACAAAGCCCCCTAGACCGCCTCGGGACTGGTGGGTGGCTACTTTATTGCATTTATAAAAATACATGTATTTATTTTGGGTATGATGTCAGTACAGTATTATGTTAGGACACTTTAGAAGTATCTGATTGAACAAGTCACTTCTTGGATACTTTTTTGAGACTTTTGAAGAAGTTATCACAAGATAGTTCTATTTAGGGACATGACCAATATCATTGCCACAGATCAATAAATACACACAATACAATTTTACATGTTTATTTATTTAACTAGGCAAGTCAGTTAAGAACAAATTCGTATTTACAATTGACTGCCTACCCCGGTCAAACCCGGAAGACGCTGGGCCAATTGTGTGCCGCCCTATGGGACTCCCAATCACGGCCGGATGTGATTCAACCTGGATTCAAACCAGGGACTGTAGTGACGCCTCTTGCACTGAGATGTATTGCCTTATACCGCTGCGCCACTCGGGAGCCCCTTCAGATTACTGAAATGGTTCAATGTCATAATAGTTGTTTTAATCACCAAGTTGGTTTGATGAGATGAACCAAATATGCACCACCTAAAGTGATGTGGGTTTGACTACACTGAGTGTACAAAACATTATGAACACCTGCTCTATTCATAACATAGACTGACCAGGTGAATCCAGGTGAAGGCTATGATCCCTTACTGATGTCGTCACTTGTTAAATCCACTTCAGTGAAGTGCTTTTAAATGGGGTATGGTACATGGACCAGCATCACTGTGGAACGCTTTTGACACCTTGTAGAGTCCATGCCCTGACAAATTGAGGCTGTTCTGAGGACAAAAGAGGGACTCAATATGAGAAAGATGTTCCTAATGTTTAGTGTATTCAGTTGATGATATTGATGAATAGTTTGATCAAATCGATGATACAATCATGCATCCCCATGTTACTCCCAGGGGGAACACTAGAGGTCAAGATGCACATGTTCTTTGTGGGTCTGGACTGGAACGGACTGCTACGACAGAAAGCTGAGTTTATCCCCCAACTGGAGACTGAGGATGACACCAGTTACTTTGACAGTAGGTGGCGAGCTTTACCATTCTCATTGGGAGTATTTTAAATGTGGTTGTGTACTGAAGTTTATAAGTTGGTCTTAACCTCAGATCTAGGGTCAGAATTCCTTACCCGCCAGCCTAATCTTAATCATATGGGGTGATAAAATATCTGATCCAGGGTCAGGGGTTAGGGCCAATTTAACCTAATCTGTGTAGTATGCTGCTGCTCCTTTCTTGACTTGTATTTAGGGTATATTACTGGTACCTTTTCATAGTCTAAACTACTGGAATATTTACAAATGTTATGGAATTTTCATAACATAATAAAATATGTAAATTAAGATTTGAAACAATAAAATATGATGATTTTAAAATAGAATGACTAAGCTGTAAAACAGTACCCTAAATATAACCCATCATCGTTTGTGTTTAATATGAAAGTTTCAGCATTAAATATCCTTAATATTTTTTACATGCTTTTATTTATTTTACCATGTCAATATGTCTTTGTTGTAAATGTTTTGGCACCAAACTTGTGGCAGACGTGAAAAAAGTCAATTGTTGGAAGAGTTGCGGAGTTAATTGAAAATGTCATTTTTTAGGCTATTTTCTCTTGAACCATGATATATGATCTTGAAACTCATGGACGATATGGACACAGATTAAGATTATTTTATATGAATACATTTTTAAAGTATAAATTACCGAAGTTACCATAGATTGCCATAGAGTACCTGTTAATTACCAAAGTTACAAAGAATTCTAGTTAATTACCAAAGTTACAAAGAACTTTTGTAAATTACTGGTAGTTTTCCAACCCTACTTGTACTAATGTGTGTCTCTGTTGCTCTTCAGCCCGGTCTGAGCGGTACAGCCACCTGGATTCGGAAGATGATGATGATGATGATGAGACCTGTGACGAAGATACGTCCCTGGAGCTCAAGCAGTTCTCCTCCGTGGCACATCGTTTTAGCAAGGTGGGAAATGACCTAACAACTATTCATATCGTTCAGATGTATTCTTTTCAGTTTATTAGGTACACCCATCTAGTACTGGGTCGGACCTGTTGCTTCCAGAACAGCCTGATTTTTTCGGGCGTGGTGTTCAATCGTTGCTCAATTGGTATCAAGGGACTTAACGTGTGCCAGGATAACATTCCCCACAACAGTACACCACCGCCACCAGCCTGTACTGTTGACACCAGGCAGGATGGACTCATGCTGCTTACCCCAAATCCTGACTGCCATCAGCATGACACAACAGGAACCAGCAATTTTTTTCCACTCCTTAATTGTCCAGTGTTGGTGATCGCGTGCCTATTGGAGCTGCTTCTTGTTTTTAGCTGATAGGAGTGGAACCCGGCCAGCTGCAGTAGCCCATCCGTGACAAGGATCAACGAGTTGTGCGTTCCGAGATGTCGTTCTGCAAAGTTACTATCTTCGTGCCTGAAAAGCCCTGTTCTATGTGCGTTATTTCTATATTTTCTCCTGTAGGTTTTCACTCCAACCCTGTTCCTGGAGAGCTAGGTTTTCACTCCAACCCCAGTTGTAACTAAAATGGTTAATCTTATCAACAAGCTAACTATTATAATCAGCTGCAATAGATTAGGGTTGGAGTGAAAACCTACAGGGTGGTAGCTCTCCAGGAACAGGGTTGGAGTGAAAACCTACAGGAGGGTAGCTTTCCAGGAACAGGGTTGGAGTGAAAACCTACAGGAGGGTAGCTCTCCAGGAACAGGGTTGGAGTGAAAACCTACAGGAGGGTAGCTCTCCAGGAACAGGGTTGGAGTGAAAACCTACAGGAGGGTAGCTCTCCAGGAACAGGGTTGAAGTGAAAACCTACAGGAGGGAAGCTTTCCAGGAACAGGGTTGGAGTGAAAACCTACAGGAGGGTAGCTCTCCAGGAACAGGGTTGGAGTGAAAACCTACAGGAGGGAAGCTCTCCAGGAACAGGGTTGAAGTGAAAACCTACAGGAGGGTAGCTCTCCAGGAACAGGGTTGACGTGAAAACCTACAGGAGGGTAGCTCTCCAAGAACAGGGTTGGAGTGAATACCTACAGGAGAGTAGCTCTCCAGGAACAGGGTTGGAATGTGAACCTACAGGAGGGTAGCTCTCCAGGAACAGGGTTGGAGTATGAACCTACAGGAGGGTAGCTCTCCAAGAACAGGGTTGGAGTGAATACCTACAGGAGAGTAGCTCTCCAGGAACAGGGTTGGAATGTGAACCTACAGGAGGGTAGCTCTCCAGGAACAGGGTTGGAGTATGAACCTACAGGATGGTAGCTTTCCAGGAACAGGGTTAGAGAGCCCTGCTCTACACTATACATTGGTTGTTTTGTGAAATTAGGCTAACTATAATAATTTAGCAACCAGAATATGCCGGAGTGATTTCTGCATATTGCACCCTTAAAAAGCATGCTTGTCATCTCACTGGGCTTTTTTGTGACCTTTTCTCTGACCCCTGACCTCTTTGTGCCCCCCAGGTGTACAGCAGCACAGAGCACCTGTCCACGTCAACGCCATCCAATCAGAGCCTGTCGTCGTCGGACCGCAGCCACAGTGAGGAGAAGGAGGAGAGGTGGGATGGAAGGGGTGTCCTCTCCCCAGGAGAGGGACACAAACATGTGGCCAGCGGGGACCGGAGGACGGAGGGCCACAGAGGAAGGTGAGAGACAGAGAAAGGGCCTCAGACTACACTATGTTTGGTGTGTACTTGTGAGACAAGTTTAGCTCTAGCTAAAACATCGACAGAATTCTGCTACATTTGCCTTTTATACACCTAGAAAAAAGGGTTCCAAAAGAGTTCTTTGGCTGTCCCCATAGGATCATCTTTTTTTGGTTCCAGGCAGAATCATTTTTAGTTCCAGGTAGAACCCTTTTGGGTTCCATATAAAACCTTGTGTGTAAAGGGTTCTACATGGAACCCAAAAGGGTTCTACCTGGAACCAAAAAGGGTTCTCCCATGAGGACAGCCGAAGAACCGTTTTAGGTTCTAGATAAGCACCTTTTTTTCCTAACAGTGTGTGGTTATAAGGGAGAAATCACACTTCATTCTGTTCTCTTTCCCTCCTGTCCTCTAGCCTGCGTCCCAGGGCCTCCTCCAGTTCGTCCCAGTCAGAGAGGAGTGCCAGTCCGCTGGTGATGAACAGCACCCAGAGCCTGGACACCATGCCACGCTTCGCCATCGCAGCTGAGGAAGAGGGTGAGTTTAGATTGCACTGGTTAACACACACAAATGTGTTTAGGCCTATACACACAGACACAGTCATATCCGTAAAGTAAACACCCATACAGATTTTGTGCGATTTGTACTGGGCTTACATTACTAAAAGAGAAGAATGCCCATACTCTAGCGTGCACTGTTAGACATTCACTTATCCCCCCACCCCTCTCTCTTTCTCTCTCCCTCCTCTCTCAGACGGGGTAGTGTCCAACTTGCGGCGTATCCGTCTCCGTAGTAACAGCACAGGCACGCGGCCCTCCTACAGGCGTGGGGCGTCCCGCCGCATCGGGCACCAGCTGGACACCCCCGAGAAGCCCAGGCCCCCGGCGGCCTGCAAGGTCCCCAAGTCAGCTTCCATCTCAGGCCTGTCCCTCATCATCACCCCAGGTAAATTAAACCACCAGGGCTAGCTAGCTTGTACCAGTATACTCAGACGTTAAGAAAGGTCAAGTCTCAAACGGTACCGTATTCCTGGTAACATACATTTCTGTAGATTGCTTTTGGCCAGAGCTATGGCCAAAAGTTGCCGTTTATACGGGCCAAGCATTTGAGATGCAGCCACTGACTCTATTCAGAGGTTAGCATAATGCTAACAACACCACTGTATTGTGTATGTAGCCTACAATGCCCTGTAACCTATATGATTGATATGCTTTTACTGACTTATACTTTGTTAAATTCCCCAAGAAATTCCTCAATCCTAACGTGTTCTCTCTCCATACCCCCAGACACCACGGACGGTCTCCCCAGCAGCCCCAAGTCGTCGCTGTCCCTATCCTCCAACCCCTCATCCCGGGACTCGTCCCCAAGCCGGGGAGACCTGTCCCTCAGCATCACCAGCCTGCGCCCCCCCGTGGTCATCCACAGCTCTGGGAAGAGGTTCGGCTTCGCCCTGCGCGCCATCCGCGTCTACATGGGGGACTTGGACGTCTACACCGTGCACCACATGGTCTGGGTAAGTGTTCCTGCCACAGAATTAAATAGATCACTAGACAACATGACTACAGGGTGGCCATCTTGGTCAGGGACATTTTCATGGAACAGGCCACTCAAGTATGTATCTCTATGGTTCCTAGTACTGCTGCAGTATTGGGACTTGGTTTTACTGTCTGGTTGAACTATCTGTGTGGTCTGGTATTGGTTTGTGTTGTTTAGTTATTTCATTATGTGTAATATTTGTTTATAACAACACTTGTTCTTTCAAATACCAAATGTCTGGCTGGTTTTAATCTACTAGTATTATTGTTAGCTCGCGTGCCAGTCTGTTACGGTTTCTTCTATAGCCAACATATTATTTCGTCTTGTTTTACATTTTGTTCTGAAAGCATTGATAAATGCAAAAGCAGTCAGGGTTACATTCTGGTTGGTTATTCTTCATGTGTTCCTGTAGTGTGTGGAGGAGGGCACTCCGGCCCACGAGGCGGGCCTGAGGGCTGGTGACCTCATCACCCACGTGAACGGGGAGTCGGTCCAGGGGCTGGTGCACACTGAGGTGGTGGAGCTGCTTCTCAAGGTGAGACCCACTGGAAGAGGACCATCACGCTTTCCTGATACTCCTTCTTCCTCTCTTTGTTTGGTCTCTGTCGCTCTCTCTGTCTCTCTCTGTCTTGCCTATTTTCCTACCTTCCTTCATTCCTTGCTACCTTCTGATATAAACAGTATGACTACATTTTGTCCCCAAAAATGACAAAGGAAACAAGACCGGAGGATATAGCCGGTTAACGTTTCAGCACAAGGCCTTTCTCAAGACCAGTCTCCCTGAAAAGAAACCCCAAGAAATTCCTCAGTCCTTATATTGCCCATGTCAATATTAACCCCACTGCAGTTGTCCCTGTCCCTGTCGTCCAACCCCTGTGACAGGTGGCCATATTAGACCCTGTTACTTTCACCTGTGCAATCCTGTTACAAATCAGTGATCACTGTTCTATAAGCAGGAAATATATATTCCATATGCAATCTCTATCCTACATAGAACATTTGGTGCCCAGTAAAACAATCGCCGTTCTATTCCCAGAGTGGCAGCAAGGTGATGCTGCAGACCACGGCCCTGGAGAACACCTCCATTAAGGTGGGCCCAGCCAGGAAGACCAGCTACAAGAGCAAGATGGCTCGACGCAGCAAGAAGAGCAAGAGGAAGGATGGCCAGGACAGGTAAGATCAGAACATTTTACATTTTTGTCATTTAGCAGACGCTCTTATCCAGAGCGACTTACAGAAGTGAATGCATACATTTCATGCATTATTTATTTTTTTGTACTGGCCCCCCGTGGGAATCGAACCCACAACCCTGGCATTGCACACACCATGCTGGCATTGCAAACACCATGCTCTACCAACTGAGCCACAGGGAAGACAGAACATTACAGGGCTCTCCATTATATGAGGAACAGTTACTCCAGTCACCACTACTGTAGTGCCTGCTATCTGGGTGTCATGGTAGATAAGACAAAAAGCCCTCCTCTATTGGGTGCCATTTGTAAAAAATATTAATTCTGTGCCACAGAATGCAAACATTGCCATGTTTTGCGTTCACATAATCATATATCAGAGTATTATAAAAATCATCTAATACCCAATCGGCCTAATAACTGATTTCTGAAAGCCTGTATACCCACAGCCTTTTCATTGAATCCCATTTCTCTCCTGTAGTAGACGACGTAGCATCTGGAAGAAGCTGTCCAAGCACACCCCTCCTCCCATGCAGAGCAGTCGCAGTTTCTCCTCTGGCTTCCAACATTCGGTCTCCTCCAGTGACAGCCTGTCTGGCTCCCCCACCCAGAGCCTCTCACCTGGGCCATCCACACCCTGCCGCTCCCCCGCCCCCGACCAGTCTGGAGGTGAGTTGCTAGCTTGCCTCTTTATTGGATCGAAACTAGGCCACCATTTTGTGCCGTGCATAGTTTTGTGTTGGTAAGTGGGCGTTTGACAATGTTTCAACCCTTGTGGTAGACCAAGTAAATTTGTATTTGAAGAAACGTGTGTTATGCCAAAGCTTTGGATTTAATGGCATACAGTACCAGTCAAATGTTTGGACACAACTACTCATTCAAGGGTTTTTCTTTATTTTTTTACTATTTTCTACATTGTAGAATAATAGTGAAGACATCAAAACTATAACAAATCAAAATATATTTTATATTTGCGATTCTTCAAGGCAGCCACCCTTTGCCTGGATGACAGCTTTGCACACTCTTGGCATTCTCTCAACCAGCTTCATGAGGTAGGCACCCGGAATGCATTTCAATTAACAGATGTGCCTTGTTAAAAGTTAATTTGTGGGTTTGAGCCAATCAGTTCGGGGTGGGATACAGAAGATGCGCTTATTTGGTAAAAGACCAAGTGCATTTTATGGAAAGAACAGCTCGAATAAGCAAAGAGAAACGACCGTCCATCATTACTTTAAGACATGAAGATCAGTCGATCTGGAACATTTCAAGAACTTTGAATGTTTCGTCAAGTGCAGTCGTAAAAACAATCAAGCGCTATGAAGAAACTGGCTCTCATGAGGACCGCCACAGGAAAGGAAGACCCAGAGTTACCTCTGCTGCAGAGGAAAAGTTCATTACAGTTACCAGCCAAATTGCAGCCCAAATAAATGCTTCACAGAGTTCAAGTAACAGACACATCTCAACGTTAACTGTTCAAAGGAGACTGCGTGAATCAGGCCTTCATGGTCGAACTGCTGCAAAGAAACCACTAATAAAGGACACCAATAAGAAGAAGAGACTTGCTTGGGCCAAGAAACACGAGCAATGGACATTAGACCGATGGAAATCTGTTCTTTGGTCTGATGAGTCCAAATTTGAGATTTTTGGTTCCAACCGCCGTGTCTTTGTGAGACGCAGAGTAGGTGAACGGATGATCTCTGCTTGTGTGGTTCCCACTGTGAAGCATGGAGGAGGAGGTGTCTGGTTTGCGCTTAGTGGGACTATCATTTGTTTTTCACCAGGACAATGACCGAACACACCTCCAGGCTGTGTAAGGGCTATTTGACCAAGGAGAGTGATGGAGTGCTGCATCAGATGACCTGGCATCCACAATCACCTGACCTCAACCCAGTTGAGATGGTTTGGGATGAGTTGGACTGCAGCGTGACTGAAAAGCAGCCAACAAGTAGGGCTGGGCGGAATACTGTATTTTACTATATACCGGTATTTATGCACGGACCGGTTTGGGTTTTTACTTGACCTTCTATAACGGTATTTGAATGTTTGGTTTGTTAAATGTGATACGCCGTGTATAACGTCCATTTTTATAGTTTACTGCGCTACTTGAGTCATCCCTCTGCTCTCTCTCGCTTTCCACACAGACCTAGTCCCACCCCCTGTCACTCAAGGAGCGCATTTGTTGTTGTTTGACCACGAGACACTTTCGTTCAGTCTGCATGGTCAATGTTGATGACAACGATGTTGTTTTCACTTTGATCTTAATATAAACCCACAAGCGTTCTATAATTACAATATTAGTTCGTGTTTCTTACATCTGCAAACAGATAGTTTGTATTTTCTTAGCAAGTTAAGCTAAATCGTGTTAGCCACTAATGCTAATCGCTATTTAGCTGGCTAGCTGCCTAGCTAATAAAAGTACTGAGTCAGAGCAAACATAGCTAGCTAATACAGCCTGATACCAATACTGGTGGAGGAAATAGTATCTTCTAAATCAAAGAGGAATAGGCGAAGCATGAATATGTTGGCTATATGAATAAAGATTTAATGTAGCCAAAGATTATAGGGTCCCCTAGGAAACACGGAATATCACTTTGCTTCCTACCCTGTTACAATAACTCGTCCATGGCATTTTCATTCGTTGTCATGTCAAACAACACTATGCAAAGTTCCCACTATTATTTATATTCTAACTATAGAATTATAATAAACAATCTTTTTCCATGATTCCAAAAGTTCACCCAAGTGTTTTGATCTAAATCACAATTGCAATATTTGGTTTAAAATAAGGCGTAGTATTTTTCCCCCATATCGTAGCAGTGTGGAAATAATCTCAAATGAGTGCAGGAAGTGCAGAAATGTATGGAAATGCATGAAATTATTTTTGGTTTAAGTTGAATTGAATAGTATAAAACAATCCGACTGGAGAAAGACCCATTGAAATAATTTAGAATTTAGAATATACACTACCGTTCAAAAGTTTGGGGTCACTTAGAAATGTCCTTGTTTTTGAAAGAAAAGCAAGGCAGAGTTGCAAAGAAAAAGCCATATCTCAGACTGGCCAATAAAAAGAAAAGCTTAAGATGGGCAAAAGAACACAGACACTGGACAGAGGAACTCTGCCTAGAAGCCAGCATCCCGGAGTCGCCTCTTCACTGTTGATGTAGAGACTGGTATTTTGCGGGTACTATTTAAGGAAGCTGCCAGTTGAGGTCTTGTGAGGTGTCTGTTTCTCAAACTAGACACATTAATGTACTTGTCCTCTTGCTCAGTTGTGCACCGGGGCCTCCCACTCCTCTTTCTATTCTGGTTAGAGCCAGTTTGCACTGTTCTGTGAAAGGAGCAGTACACAGTGTTGTACGAGATCTTCAGTTTCTTGGCAATTTCTTGCATGGAATAGCCTTCATTTCTCAGAACAAGAATAGACTGACAAGTTTCAGAAGAAAGGTCTTTGTTTCTGGCCATTTTGAGCCTGGAATCGAACCCACAAATGCTGATGCTCCAGATACTCAACTAGCCTAAAGAAGGCCAGTTGTATTGCTTCTTTAATCAGAAGAACAGTTTTCAGCTGTGCTAACATTTTGTAATGATCTATTAGCCTTTAAAAATGATAAACTTGGATTAGCTAACACAACGTGCCATTGGTTGATAATGGGCCTCTGTACGCCTATGTAGTCATTCCATAAAAAATCTGCCGTTTCCAGCTACAACAGTCATTTACAACATTAACAATGTCTACACTGTATTTCTGATCAATTTGATGTTATTTTAATGGACCAAAAAATTGGCTTTTCTTTCAAAAACAAGGACATTTCTAGGTGACCCCGAACTTTTGAACGGTAGTGTATGTGTTGCCACCTTAGGGTCACGCACTACTCATAAAGCAAATGTGGAAGTTTTATTAATCAAGAACATAAAATACTGTCAAAAATGTGAAAAATACCATGATATGATATTTTGGTCATATCGCCCAGCCCTACCAACAAGTGCTCAGCATATGTGGGAACTCCTTCAAGACTGTTGGAAAAGCATTCCAGATGACGCTGGTTGACAGAATGCCAAGAGTGTGCAAAGCTGTCAAAGGCAAAAGGTTGCTCAAATATAAAATATATTTAGATATAACACTTTTTGGTTACTATATGATTCCATATATGTTGTTTCATAGTTTTATGTCTTCACTATTATTCTACAATGTAGAAAATAGTCAAAATAAAGAAAAACCCTTGAATGAGTTTGTGTCCAAACTTTTGACTGGAACTGTATGTCATACAGAAAAAGTTTAGGATAACGTTTATTCTAGCTATTATCAAACAGTTATCAGCACTAAAGTGAGAATGTTTGTTTGATTTCTGCAATTACAAAGCAAAGGCTTATCTACATCATGTTCTTCTGTTCTCTCTCAGACTCCAACTCCCCCCAGAGCTCCTCTCCCTGCTCCAGCTCTCCCAACTCCCCCGTCCCCCAGGCCCGTCCCAGCTCCCTTCACGTCCTGGGCCGCTACACCAAGGCAGGTCGCTGCAAGTCTACAAGCAGCATCCCCCCCTCCCCGCTGGCCTGTATCCCCCCTCCGCAGCCCCTCTCCCCCCAGTGCTCTCCATCCTCCCTCCCCAGCCTTTCAAAGGGCCTCCACGGCTTCCACGGCAAGACCCTGTCCCCTCCCACCATCGCCCGCCATTCTGTGCGCCCCCGCAGCGCCGAGCCGCCCCGTTCGCCCCTCCTCAAGAGGGTGCAGTCGGCTGAGAAGCTCTCAGGGGTGTACCACGGCGACAAGAAGGCCTACGCCACCCGCCGACACACCATGGAGATGCCCCTGTCGGAGGGGGAGGGGCTTGAGGACCTGGAGGATACCGCCACAGGGTTTGTCTGTGTGGGAGAACAACATGGCCGCCAGGGCCTTTATCTGGGCGGTCAGAGAAGCCACAGGGAGTCGGCCAGCAGCGACCACCGCTCCAATGAGGTGGTGGTGATGAGGAAACTGGCCCTGTCTGAGAGGAGGGACTCCTTTAAGAAGCAGGAGGCGGTGCAGGAGGTGAGCTTTGACGACCCGGAGGAAAAGGAGGCCCAAAGCCCTGCGCTTCCCATCAGGCAGCCGCGTTTCAAGGCGTCGTGGATCAACTCAGCTCAGTCCGACTGGAGCCTGGAGGTGGCAGGGCGAGGAGCACAGGGTACAGCAGCGCAGAAATCCAAGCCAAGGGAGAAGGAGGGGTATTAGTCTAGTGTTGCTCCAATAAGGTGAAAGGTCTAGGTAGAGTCACACCCTAGACTAAGGTTACATGCTCTCTGACCGGCTACTGTACCGTATATGAAGGGCTTGCATGTTTATCCGCGAGAATATACTCAAGCCTGAGCCAATTGAGGCAACTGGAGGGAGAGTACAACAACAACAAAAAGACTTCACACGGTTGAGTTACAGTATGCCTCGTACCACACTCGAAACTGTTGAGACAAAATTGGTTTAATCCCTCCCACCTTTGGTTTTAGGTTCACTGTAGCACCTGTAACATTTTTGTACTTTGTAAATACCTTTTTTTTATGAAATAACCTATTTATTACATTTTATGTTCATTTTATTTGTTTCGGGCTGAATATGACTTCATTTATTGGCCCTTATTTGTGACAATGTCACAAATTTGATGCGCCCATTATGTTGTGTGAATGGATAGAGACATGAGGAAACTCCAAGTTAATGAACTAAATTAAGAACAAAGATTTGGATGTGGCTTATAGATGCAGACAGACGATGAATAAAATGTTTTCTCCAATATCTGTTAAATTGCTTAACATTCTATTAGTGTTCCAAAAGTGTTTCATGACATGAAATATGGCTGCTGATTTTGTCTGATCAAAATAGGCCTTTCAAACATACGTTGAATGTTTATGTACTTAGTGTGTCCAAGCCCTTTAATTCAGTGCCGTCTTTAACACACTAGAACAATAATGTGGTAGTAATGATTCATGGTCACAGGGATAGTGAAATAGTGCCCCCGTGCCAAAGCATGGATTTCTCATAAGAACCCTTCTAAATAAGAGGTACTGTACATAGGAAGCTTCAGGATTGAGCCCTGCTGCCAAGCCCTGTCAATCATTCCAGTGATGTCATCAAATGGATAAACTCCACTGATTCTTCCATTGGTTTAAATCACAAAATGATTGACGGGACACAAAATAAAGGACGCTTTGTTCTGCCATTGCTACCTTTTTGATACTAGATTGTTGGTGATCCTGCAATGCCATACTGACCTGCTTGTTGAAGCAAGCTACCCTACAATGTAATCTAGCGGAAGAGTGTATTTGCACAGGTTAGGCGTTATCCCCTAACACTGTTCTCATTATTTTTCAGAACTCTTGTTTTCCTTTTGCATTTTAAGAATTGTGCAGTGTATGTAGAAACTGTCTCCCTGTGCTGTTTTTTTAAAACCATGTTATATGAATGAATGTTTACATTTTAGGGTCAGATGTGTCCTGTATGTGAACTTTTTCCATCTTCACTGTTGAAGGGGGAAATCTGCAGTTGCTCCATCCATTTTTGGACTTATAAATTAATGATATGTACCCATTGATTGTAGAATATTATAATTTATAAAAGCCTCATGAGCTTGGTTCAACTGTCGTTCCCCATCAGAACCCAAAATATAAACTTGTTTTTCTCCAGTGGTTGTAAACAAAGTAAATGTAAACAAACCCTGTAAAGCCTCAAAACATGGTTAAAACTATATATTTTTTTGATATCATGAATTTTAGTGGTTGCATTTCTCCAGCCAATTCCTCAGCTTTTTACTGAAACAGTGGCGGGGAGCAGAGTACGCTTTGTTATTGTTTCAACTGCTGATTGGCCCTTTAAATTATTTGAAAAAAATGTACCCCCTTTTTCCCTTCCCAATTTTGATCTTGTCTCACAGCCGGTTGTGACACAGCCTGGGATCGAACCTGGGTCTGTAGTGACGCCTCAAGCACTGTGATGCAGTGCCTTAGACCGCTGCGCCACTCGGGAGGCCCCCTTTAAATTATTCTGAACAACGAATGACAGGGATCAGCAGGATTCCCACAGAAGCCCTGAAGGACAAAGAAATTTAACTGTGTTTTGTATATTTGGATATGGAAGCAGTCTTGTTGCATTGCTGATATGCCTATGCTGTTTACAAACACCATAACTAACCTAAACGGAAGTTGGCAATCAAGAACAACAGACTTAATAGAATGGTGAGAGATTTGAAGATGTAGGCAATGGTTTGGCTGTCAACACTGTATACTGTCATTGTTTTCTTCTGCAACTATAGAATGAACAACAAAAATTCTTCCACTCGTGGTTATTTCAGATAAACTGTCATATTAGGATGAACTGTCTTACTGTATGTCAGATGATGTTAGGAACACGTGTTTCACAGTTGGCTGGGGATATGGGAATATTGACCAAGTTAAAATACAAATAATAATGTGTCACCAACTAATACTTGAACAACTGGAACGAGATAGGATAACAGAAGGTCAGAAATCTAAAACGTATCTACTTTTTTTTATATATATACTTTATTAGTACTTGAAACAAGTAAGTGTGATTTTTGTGAGGGTATAATAAAATAGGTCATTCAATTCAAAATGGATTTCCCAGATCTTGATGTTGTCAAAGTGTGGTCCATTTATTGGAAATAATACTGTGTCCTCATGCTAGACATTTTTCACTGAACTGAATAACTATTTGTTATATTAGTCAGATGTTGTTTTCATGGTCTTGCTTGCTAGGGAATTTATCTGATTCTTTGATTGCAAATATATTACCCATTCTGCACTTTTACATTGTTTAATGTAACACAAGAAAAAAGACTTGTTCTGAATGCACCCAAATTAGTGTGTAGTTTTACATAACTGAAATGTATTCATTTAGTGGTCTTCGATTCAACTTCAATAATAAAACGGGGTGAAAGCCTGAGGTGCACGCAGAATATAACCAACTGATTACAACTACCTTCTCATATTTTTCCTGATGTTTGATAAATGGGATATCTGTAATGGTCAATTGTAATCCATAAACATAATTAATGTTTGTTTTGTCTTACCTTGGTGGCCCTCAAACTTCATTGTATATTTCCCAAACTGGTTTCTGGTGGAAGTTGGTGTGAAATTCATTTTCTCTCAATTGTCTAACAGTGTTTGAAATAAATGAATGGCAGAAGAATAATATGAAGTGTACAGTTCTTTTTGGGACTTACATCTTACAACATTTTGGAGAAGCACATTCACAACACTAACAACTATAGAGGCTTATTGTGATCAAATGCATATTTCTCTATTCAAAACATATATCGTCTGTAACAATAAGTCTTCACATCTGAAGGCCAAGTACATTATTTTATTTATCCTTTATTTAACTAGGCAAGTCAGTTAAGAACAAATTCTTATTTACAATAATGGCCTACCCTGGCCAAACCCTCCCCTAAACCGGACGACGCTGGGACAATTGTGCGCCGCCCCTATGGGACTCCTGATCATGGCCAGGTGTGATACAGCCCAGAATCGAACCAGGGTCTGTAGTGACACCTCTAGCACTGAGATGCAGTGCCTTAGACTACTGTGCCACTCGGGAGCCAAATCTTTTTCCTAAATTTGAATATTCTTTGTTCAACCTGGTAGCTAATTGGCAACAACAACAACAAAAAAGATGGAGTAGCCTAGTTATTAGCTCTTCCTGATACAGCACAGACTATCCTTCATCAGCATTCTGAACAAGGTTATGGTATAATCAATCAATTTTTATAAAATGCTGTTATGAAAAGGCATGAAATAGTTGTATTGTCAAAGTACTTTTTTTTAGGATGATTGAAATGCTTCAATTCAGGAGAGGAAATATTTATCATGGTCATATGGGCAATTGCACGATAACGGAATTGCGCCGAGACTGATTTTTCACTTTGAAATGTATGCCAAACAAAAAACTATTGATTGAAAAATTTAACAAACCATACAACTATGCACAAGGACTACTTTTAAATATTTACACTGAACATTTTACAAAAACATTTACTGGAAGAACTGTGCAGATGCAAAGTTTGGTAACATAATTTAGGTAAAATCTCCCACTGTTTTTTGTGTCCACGTTTTACCAAAACTGTTAAATATATGCTCCAAATTAAGATTTAACGATTACAGAAAGAATGGGGTGTCAGCTATGACATGACACATTGACTTTGAAGAAATCTATTTTGATTTTGGTTATTGAACAACAGTAAGTGAAGTGGATTTATACCCAGTAACGGAATTACGGTAATGGAATTTCATCATGGGTCCCTGATCTGTATTGCACAGAAATGCATGGATATGAATGTCATTCTCTTCATGGTGATGTATCTTGAATAGGTACACAAAGGCATAGATATGCAATATCCTAATTTGCATATTTGGGTATTATTCTAAACATTGGCTATTATTTTAATGAGCTCTGCCCTCAAACAACACAACATTTAGTTGGTCAGGACCAAATCTGAACCAGTCATAGACATCTATATTTCACAAGTTTGGACATCAAAGTACAGCACAGTAGAGCTCAGTAGAGTACAGTGGAGTACAGTACAGCACAGTACAGTAGAGTACAGTAGACTATATTTCAATACAATACAGTACAATACATTATACTGTACTTAACTCTAGTGTACTCTACTGTAGTAAACTATACTTTACTTTGCTTTACTGTACTGTGCTGTCCAAACTTGTGGTCTGTGCCTACTATGATTTCCCATTGAAGCCAATTCAATTGCAGACATTCTGTTACAGATTTTACTGAAATTCTGTTAATGATTTGGATTTAATCACTTAATAATTAATAAACAAAATTGATATCAGTAAAAACCCGAACTACTTGTCACTTATGTGAACTTTCATTATCCTCCCTCCTCATGAGGGATGAAAATGAGAAAAATATGTTTTCTATGAACCCTTTTCCAACTGACCAAGCCTTCTTTTATTCTTAATTTTTTTGGATGAAAAATGGTTGATAAATGGATATATGCCTTAATTAAAAAAAATATAGACTCTTAGCTTTCATTTGACACACAATTTGACATGATCCTATAAACTTCACAGGTTGGTGCTCATGGGTTCTTTTACATGGAAATGGCCATATGCTTCCCGTCCTGCAATGATTCGGTTTTCCGACTGGGTTCGTTTTTTCCCGTGCTGTTCATATTAGTTCCCACGCACTCTACTTTTCTGCGCCGTGCTGTGCTGGAAAATGGCTGTGTAGGGAGCTGAGAGTCATGTGCAGCAAAAGAAAGAAAGGGAGAAAGAAAGAAACCGGACTAGAAGTAATCAAAGGAGGTGGACGACTTTAAAGCATTGAGGGAAAGAACAGGTGAAAGATAAGGAAACTCGCTGTCTGCATTTCGACGTGTTAAAGTGCCGCTGCAGCGAGATATTTGGAAGAAGTATCTGCGTCTGCGGGTGAGTTTTTCCTAAGTTGGTGCACATTTCCAGTGCTATAGCCTCTGAACGGGAAAATGGTGGAAGATCTTCAACTAGGTGCCCTACGCACACAAGGCAGTACGAACTTTCACAGGTCTATAAACCTGTCGAGGACACTGCAACAAGTCGTTTTCTTTAAAGTAAGCTAAATGTTAAAATAATACCTAGTTAGTTGCATAATGTCTGCCACTTGCAGTACTAACGTGCGCCTCTCTATTGACATGTAAAAATCGACCAAGTCGAGCTAGCTAGCTACTGTAACCATATTTTCCAGAGTTCCCATACGGCACGTCAATGTTGCACTATTTTGTGGGCTACATTTTTACTCAGTGTAGCAACATTGTGCTTAACACAGACAAAATAATGGCAAAGGTTGCGAATTTCTCGAACAAGTCATCTGCAAGTGTATGTGCGAGTTTTACTTGCTACATTGTTGCAACATGGGCAACTTAGCTGTAGTTGACAGCAACCCTATATTTTGGACCATTCTAATATTGTTATTACACATTTAGTGCGCTTTGTTGTTTAAACGTTACGCGTATTCTGCACATGTGCATTGGTTTAGGACACGGCCAAAATTATATTTCCAGATTTCTCTTGGATTGATTCCAAAACATGCAGGATCACCAATGTCTGTGGCAACAATGCCTGTTCACATGTCTGTTCAGTCGCTATTGCTGTGTAATAATTTATGTAAATTCAGTGTAAGTTTCTTGTTGTTGTATTAACTCGTTAGCTACTTTGTGCATTGTACTTAGGGTTAGGGTAATGTAGGGTTGCTTATGTAAAGGTTAGCAATGACTAACTATTACACTCTATAACTTTTTTTTCTCCAATTTAGAAATAAAAGAGAAGCAACTAGCCTACATATGAACACTTACGTTGAATAGACTTCTACTTAGGACATCCTCGAACGTCTGTATCTCTTTTTCAAAGCATAGGAACACCTTGAGTTGTGTTGAGAGGTGGTAGGGCATGCCAATATTTATTCAGTTTAACTTTTCATCATTAGCTTTTAACAATTTCGCTGAAAATGTATTGTTTTTTTGTTTGACATACTTTTTAAAGTGAAAAATCTGTGTCTCAGTGTCACTCCATTATCGTAGAATTGCTCATTTATATTTCTTTATTTCATAAAATATAAGGTATTTGTAAAAATGTTAAGTGGGCCTATGTGTAATTTCCTCTAGGCTATATCGTGGTTTTAACACAATGTGACAAATTTACAATATCTGTAGCAAGTGTTTTACAGAGATTTTGCTGTATCGACCTTAAGCTAGCCAGCTCCAGCTTCAGCCAAACAAAGCAACACATATTTGAGAAGTTCAGGACCACTTAAGGTGGAGTTATGTTTCACTACTTTACTTACTTACGACATAAAGGTATTGCAAAATTGTTCGAAAGTTGCAATGATTATATACCAAAATATCTTGGCTTGCAGATACTCTTAACAACCCTACAGCTTATTCCTGTTGATACACACTGTTAATTTGTATGAGGTTGTATGACTGGTGACCCCACAAAGAATACAAATGTCTATTTGAGTTTCTAGTTATATTAATCTTGATTTAAAATGAAGAAAATCTAAGTTTATTGGTTGCGTACACAGTTAAGCAGTTGTTATAGCGGGTGCAGCAAAATGCTTGTCACTAGCTCCTAACAGTGCAGCAAAATGCTTGTCACTAGCTCCTAACAGTGCAGCAAAATGCTTGTCACTAGCTCTAAACAGTGCAGCTAAATGCTTGTCACTAGCTGTAAACAGTGTGGCAAAATGCTTGTCACTAGCTCCTAACAGTGCAGCAAAATGCTTGTCACTAGCTCCTAACAGTGCAGCAAAATGCTTGTCACTAGCTCCTAACAGTGCGGCAAAATGCTTGTCACTAGCTCCTAACAATGCCTCTGATGCTGTAAAGGAACCTTCTGTTTTGAATTTAATACATTTGTCATCCAGATTTTGATAAATCAGTTATTTGTTAATTTTAATGGTCCATTCCTAGTAATTGTAAAATATATCTTACCTAATATTGCAGCACCAGACATTAATTGTATCTGTATAATCCATTTTTTCATAAATATATTTGTTTTATTATCATACTGCATACATTTCAGTGTCCTCCTCAAAAAACCGAGTCAGTCTTTGAGGATGCAAAGTGCAATGTAAAAAAGGTGGAGTTGTTTGGGTCAGGAGCTTGATCACTGCCTAGATACATTTTCTAATATTAGAACATTTCCTTGATTTGCCCAAGCTTCTCTGGTGACTCCGGAGCACATGGCCAAACAGCAGCCAATGGGAGGCCAGGCTTAGTTTCCCTCTCTCTAGCAACAGTGAGTTTCTTGCCTTTTATTCATTAATAATTTTTTTGTGGTCTCCCTCAGCCGCTTGGGCTCTCCTGATAAGTGTGCCGTTTCTTGACTGAATAAAAGTGAGGAAAAAAGGATGGCTCCAGTAACGACGAGCCTGCAAGCTGCTGCCTTGAAATGGAGGCTTTTTTTTCAATGTGCAGGACTGTAACAGAGATGATTCTCCTTTCAACTCGTATTAGTTGCAGCATTTATATTGCTGTGTGTGGGGGGGGGATGCTGAATTGGGACTACCAAAGAGTGCGGGACGATTGCAGCTTTCTTCTGTAAGGTTGTGAATATAAACAAACAAAAAATGGCAAAGTGGAATGGACTTTTTTGGTGGGTGAGGGCGGGGGGAGGGCGGAGAGAGGGGTGGGGGGGGGGGTTGGTGGTGTGAGGATTGCGGGCTGTGGTTGGGTATGCCAGTGCCACGTGTCTACCCTGGCACCTCTTTTCTCGACACGGAGGATGTCGGACAGAGAGCCTTGGTGAGTCTGTGCAGTTCCTCTCTCCTCAGAAGTGGGGTGAGTAGTGTTGCCCAATGGTTCGGCCTGTAATCATGATAATTATTTAAGGTTTTATAGCGGTGATATTAGAACTCAGAGATGATCACGAGAATGTTTGCTTGCTTTTTGAATGGGGGGGTTGTCTGAGGTTCGAGTGCACGTACACCCAGATTTGAAGATGCGCCACTGAGAAGTGTACAGTTCGAATTTTGGCTTATTTAGATTTTAGCAGCAACTTATCATATCCAGTCAAAAACAAACCTAATGGACGAGCATGTCGTAAGCGACATCACAAAGAGTAGTGATTTGGATGTTTCGAGAGATGCTCCAAAAAACTCTGGGGGCTTCTAAGCTCTTATGTCCCGAGTCACAAGCCCAACCCCTCCATTACAGCTCTATCTCTGATTTTCTTTTGGTCATCACTTCACCCACAGAGGGGAAAAGGAGACTTCATCTCGCCTTACTTTGTGGGACCAAACACTAGTTTGAAAGCCTAATCTCTCTCTGAGGCGCAGTTGCCATTTTGATGGTTAACTTACTGGCTTTTTTATTTTGTCGCTTCACTCCTCTTGCTGAAGCTACAGTAAAAACAAAGGTAATGTCTTTGACCGTGCATACAGTAGTCTTCGTGTTTTCCAATTTTCCTACTGTGGCTCTGACTTAATCGACAAAATCGATTGAGAAGAGACAGTCCTATTAATGAAAAGTAACCTTTCAAAACTGTCAGATTATGATTTTGTCACTGAACTGGTCTTGAATAGTTTATTAGGCCTAGATGACATCTCAAAAACAATGATGTAATGGGTCTACATTGCCATTGAGGACTTTTTTGACTAACATTTATAAAGCAAGCTTGTATGAATGTGAATGATTTCATGGGAGAGATGTTTTTCTGCAATGAATCATGTTTGATTATAAGAGCAAGGAGCGTTTTGCATCGAAAGGACTTTCTTTCAATGTTGTTGCATTGAAGGGTTTTGGCATGATTAGGCTACTTTTGGAGAAGCCTGCCGAAATATTTCTGGAGCAACAGAACAGTCTTACGTCGGACATAATACCCCAATTTCCCTTCATAGGAAATGGTCTTAAATGAATCCGCATTCTTTCATTTGGATGCTTTAGAACTGTAAGGCTGGTCATATTTTTCTGTGTTTCAAACATTGCTATTGCGAGTATTTATCTGTATTATCCCATTCAGAGCATCAGGGAATGGTTGAGAACTGTAGTATAGTATATGTGACTTTTAATCAAAATAGAGATTTGAAAATGTGATGCAGTATGACTTGGGGAGTCTGTGGTACGTTATGACGCAGTAGCATCATCCCAACCAAGATTGCACAAAGGCATAGCACTGCCACAGTTCGCCATTTTCATGCTTTGTGGCCGTGACACAGGGATGCTTCGATTATTGTAGGCGACTAACTAGTTATATATATCACACACACACATACACACACAGTACCAGTCAAAAGTTTGGACACACCTACTCATTCAAGGGTTTTTCTTAATTTTTACTATTTTCTACATTGTAGAATAATAGTGAAGACATCAAAACTGAAATAACACATATGGAATCATGTAGTAACCACAGAAGTGTTAAACAAATCAAAATATATTTAGATTTTAGATTCTTCAAAGTAGCCACCCTTTTCATTGATGACAGCTTCATAAGAAATGCTTTTCCAACAGTCTTGAAGGAGTTCCCACATATTCTGAGCACTTGTTAGATGCTTTTCCTTCACTCTGCAGTCCAACCCATCCCAAAACATCTCAACTGTGTTGAGGTTGGGTGAATGTGGAGACCAGGTCATCTGATGCAGCACTCCATCACTCTCCTTCTTGGTCAAATAGCCCATTCACAGCCTGGAGGTGTGCTTTCGGTCATTGTCCTGTTGAAGAACAAATGATAGTCCCACTAAGCACAAACCAGGTGGAAGTACGAATCGCTGTGGTAGCATGCTGGTTAAGTGTGCCTTGAATTCTAAATAAATCACTGACAGTGTCACCAGCAAAGCACCATCACACCACCTCGTCTATGCTTCACGGGAACCACACATGCAGAGATTCATAAGACCAAAGGACAGATTTCCACTGGTCTAATGTCCATTGTTTGTAATTCTTGGCCCAAGCAAGTATTTTTTTCCTTCTTATTGGTGTCCTTTTAGTAGTGGTTTCTTTGCAGCAATTCGACCATGAAGGCCTGATTCACGCAGTCTCCTCTGAACAGTTGATGTTGAGATGTGTCTGTTACTTGAACACTGTGAAGCATTTATTTGGGCTGCGATCTGAGGTTCAGTTAACTCTAATGAACTCATCCGCTACAGCAGAGGTAACTCTGGGTCTTCTTTTCCTGTGGTGGTCCTCGTGAGAGCCAGTTTCTTCATAGAGCTTGATGGTTTTTGCGACTGCTCTTGAAGAAACTTTAAAAGTTCTTGACATTTTCCATATTGACTGACCTTCATGTCTTAAAGTAATGATGGACTGTTGTTTCTCTTTGCTTATTTGAGCTGTTCGTGCCATAATATGGACTTGGTCTTTTACCAAATAGGGCTATCCTCTGTATACCACCCCTACCTTGTCACAACAGAAATTAACTTTTAACAAGGCACACCAGTTAATTGAAATTCATTCCAGGTGACTACCTCATGAAGCTGAGAGAATGTCAAGAGTGTGCAAAGCTGTTATCAAGGCAAAGGGTGGCTACTTTGAAGAATGTCAAATATAAAATATATAAAACACTTTTTTTGGTTACTACATGATTCCATATGTGTTATTTCATAATTTGGATGTATTCACTATTATTCTACAATGTAGAAAATAGTAAAAATAAAGAAAAAACCCTTGAATGAGTAGGTGTGTCCAAACTTTTGACTGGTACTGTATATACACTACCGTGCAAAAGTTTGGGGTCACTTAGAAATGTCCTTGTTTTGAAAGAAAAACACTTTTTTTGGTCCATTAAAATAACATCAAATTGATCAGAAATACAGTGTAGACATTGTTAATGTTGTAAATGACTCTTGTAGCTGGAAACTGCAGATTTTTTTTATGGAATATCTACATGGGCATCCTGTGTTCCAATGGCACGTTGTGTTAGCTAATCCAAGTTTATAATTTTAAAAGGCTAATTGATCATTAGAAAACCCTTTTGCAATTATGTTAGCACAGCTGAAAACCTTTGTGCTGATTTAAAGAATCAATAAAACTGGCCTTCTTTATACTAGTTGAGTATCTGGAGCATCAGCATTTGTGGGTTCGATTCCAGGCTCAAAAGGGCCAGAAACAAAGAACTTTCTTCTGAAACTCGTCAGTCTATTCTTGTCCTGAGAAATGAAGGCTATTCCATGCGAGAAATTGCCAAGAAACTGAAGATCTCGTACAAAGCTGTGTACTACTCCCTTCACAGAACAGCGCAAACTGTCTCTAACCAGAATAGAAAGAGTAGGAGGCCCCGGTGCACATCTGAGCAAAAGAACAAGTACATTAATGTGCCTAGTTTGAGAAATGGATGCTTCACAAGTCCTCAACTGGCAGCTTCATTAAATAGTTCCAGCAAAACACCAATCTCAACGTCAACAGTGAAGAGGCGACTCTGTCATGCTGGCCACTTTTAATCAGCACAACAGTTTTCAGCTGTGCTAACATAATTGTATTTCTCAGAACAAGAATAGACTGACGAGTTTCAGAAGAAAGTTCTTTGTTTCTGGTCATTTTGAGCCTGTAATCGAACCCACAAATCCTGATGCTCCAGATACTCAACTAGTCTAAAGAAGGACAGTTTTATTTATTATATATTTTTTTTAATCAGCACAGTTTTTAGCTGTGCTAACATAATTGCAAAAGGGTTTTCTAATGCTCAATTAGCCTTTTCAAATGATAAACTTTGATTAGCTCACAACGTGCCATTGGAACATAGGAGTGATGGTTGCTGCTGATAATGGGCCTCTGTACACCTATGTAGATATTCCATAAATCTGCCATTTCCAGCTACAATAGTCATTTACAACATTAACAATGTCTACACTGTATTT
This sequence comes from Salmo salar, assembly GCF_965601325.2. Lineage (NCBI taxonomy): Eukaryota > Metazoa > Chordata > Actinopteri > Salmoniformes > Salmonidae > Salmo > Salmo salar. The sequence continues at coordinate 16,074,352 of NC_138293.1, forward strand.
CTGATCAATTTGATGTTATATTAACAAAAAATTGGATTTTCTTTGAAAAACAAGGACATTTCTAAGTGACCCCAGACTTTTGAACGGTAGTGTATATTCTAAATGATTATTTTTACATTGTCTATGTATTTTTCCCTTAAAACCACTTGTTTTTCCTCTGTGTTCTGTAGGTTGTCACCGTCCAGATCGTGAGGAGCCTGAAAGAACCAAGTACTATTATAGTGTCCTACTCTGCCCCCCATCCACCCCCACAGACAACACAGGTAGACTGAAGAGACCAACGTCTCGGTTAGTTAGGTTTAGAGCCGTTCCAGCTAGTTTTTGCCACTTGAAGGAGCATGTTGCCAACCCTGTCCCTCTGTTCCATCATTTGGTTAAACCGGGGTATCAAGCTGAGGAAAGTGCTCCACAGTGCCAACACCGGGCTGCTCTGAGGCAGCAGCACCCTACCTACCTTCCTCCATAGACTCGGCCATTTTAGCAATGCTTCTTAGCTTCGGTTGAAAGTTCTAAACGGCCACTACTCATCACCCTCTACTGCCTGTACATTTCTGGGTTGCCGTAGCATCGGGCCGACATTCGCATCCTCTCAGCGTCTTCGGCAGCTTTTCTCGGTTTCCCAAAATGGCGGTTGAGGGTTTCCAGTACCGTGCCCTCTACGTGTACACCAAGGACTTGGAGGAAGATGTTGATCTGCAACCCGGGGACATTCTGACCGTCAGCAAGGCCTCCCTGCTCTCCCTGAATTTCAAGGAGGGGGACGAGGAGCGTCCCGAGCTCCTAGGCTGGCTGCTGGGCTTCAACGAGCGCACCAAGCAGAGGGGGGACTTCCCAGGGACATACGTTCAGTTTGTGGGCCACGTGAGGATGTCACCGCCATCCAGTCAGCCTCGCTCCCAAAGAATCCTCCCAGCAGCCCCAGGGCCTGAGCTGTCACAGCAAGGTAAGACCTGAGTATATCCAACATTAGGAACACCTTCCTAATGTTGAGTTGTATCCCCCCCCCCCCCGCCCCCAAAGGATTCCACAGGGATGCTGGCTAATGTTGACTCCAATGCTTCCCACAGTTGTGTCAAGTTGGCTGGATGTCCTTTGGGTGGTGGACCATTCTTGATACAAAAGGGAAACAGTCGAGTGTGAGAAACCCAAGAGCGTTGCAGTTCTTGACACAAACCGGTGTGCCTGGCACCTACTACCATACCCTGTTCAAAGGCACTTACATATTTAGTTTTGCCCGTTTACCCTCTGAATGGCACACATACACAATCCATGTCTCAATCCTTCTTTAACCTGTCTCCTCCACTTCATCTACACCGATTTGAAGTGGATTTAATAAGTGACATCATTAAGGGATCATAATGTAGCTTTCACCTGGTCAGTCGGTCATGGAAAGAGCAGGTGTTCTTAATGTTTAGTATACTCAGTGTATTTCACTAGATATTTATATTCTGTTGATTGATTGTCTCTGCAGAGATAAGTCACCAGCATTATAGTTTGTTTTACTACTTCCTTTAAAAAAAATACAATTTGAGATGTTTATTAATACTCTAATGAAGTTGCCCTTCAACGTTGAGGAGAGTTGTGCATTCCTCTCAAAATAGTGATGACATTGTAAAAAATGTTATGAAAAACCAACTCCAGCGGTGTTGTTTGAAGAGAACATAAATCCTTGAATGCGAAGTCCATATTTGCTAGAAAGGTTTAGTATATTGACTACTAATAATGTGTCTTAATTGAGCTGCTCTTGGCTTATTGTTTTGTCCAAGGCTTTCACGGTTTGCTCCGACCGCAGACTGACCCTTGTAATCTTCCGTAAAGACTAAAGAGCTGTCATAAACCTCTCTCATTCCAAACGCAACTAAGCAATTTCTAATTTGAACCTAATCCAGTTACTGACCAGACTCTTGGTCAGGTTTTCTTTAATGTCTCCTATATTATTGCCTTGACCCTCCATTCAACTCTCCTGCAAAGGATTGGGGTGAGTTGCATTCAATCGTGTTGTACAAGGTTGTGTCCAAGAGTTCATTAGTGAGTGCTACACATTAGATGTGCTGCAATCTTTTTACATACCTATTACACATGTATTGCTAAACTCCCTGTACACATATGAGAGGTTATTAAGGAACTTAGCAACTGAACTTGTGAGAGGTAAATTGTGGATTTGCTTTAGTGCATTTCTAACGGGTTACCCCTGAGTAGAGAAATGTTCCAGTTTATTTATTATGAATAAGTCAGATTGTGAGGAAACACTATCACATTGTTTCACCAAGCGATAACCTGTCCAATCTTTTAATCTCTGAACTACTATATAACTGCATAAATATATGGATGATTAATTCATGAAGTATTTTTACTGTGGCGCTCTCCAACTCAAATATACCCTTGGCTTTTGCCTTCTTCTGTACTCCTAGTTCTCTCTCTCGCTCTTCCTCGCTCTCACTCCCTCGCATTTAGCCCTAAGATCTCATTTATGGCTTTCTTCTTTTGGAAGGCCAGTGGTTCATTGGGCCAAAATGGATAAAAAATGATTTATCTAGTTACTTATGTGATTTGTATTGGGTTGAAAATGCACATTCCTCCTCTGTCTAAGGTAATGTTCCCCAACGCTCCATTCTGCCCTTTAGTGACAGGTAAGCTAAACTTTGAATTACCTCTAGTTCATCACTTATACAGTGGCTCGTTGTAATTCATGTTGACTCATTTGGTAAGCACTCCAGTGCAGGCCTATTAAGCCCAAGCACAGGCCTGCTCCAAACTCATTAGAGCTAACTGGAATTCTGCAAGTCTTGATTATGCTACCTGGATAGGAACATGATGAATATTTTACCTGGAAGAACCAGTGGTAGAGTTTAATGGTAAGCTGAAGTGAACGTATAGGCCTAGGCCAGACTAGGGGGGGGCTCCTCAGAGTTGATGTTTGGCTAGAGAAACCAGTTGGGCAGCAGAGGTCTCTCTGATTTGGATAGAGCAGGGGAGACGTGCCAAATGCTTTGCCAAGAGAGACAGTGGAGAGGGGAGGGAGGGAGCAGGGAGTTGATTTGGCCCAGCACCAATAGTGCATTGTAGATTAGGAATGGGTAGGCCCAGATTTTTACAGATATCATCTTTCTATCTCCCTCAAGAAATTGAGGCCCTAGTTGTTGTTGTGTGAGTGTAGCCTACTATTTGTATTTTTTTTTTTACAGATTTAGCATTTGGCCTTAATATTTGGTTGAATTGATATGAATTGCATGTTAAAACGGCAAACCTAACTTTATCCAATGGGCTGATTTGTTCATGCATTTGAACATGGCTTTGTCTTGATTTTGTATAAGTATTCTAGAATGCTTAGTGGAGGCATAATGTAATGAGTACACTAGTTTCTTTCTTACATGTTCACAGGGAAACTTAACTTAGAATAAAATGGCTTATTGGAAGAATCCCATAAGTACATGTTTTCGCTCAGATTCGCTCTAAACTTTGGTCCTGCCAGTTTGAAAAGAGACAAGTAGGTATAATCTTTTCAGATAGCTTTTACAGATGCTTCCATTCCCATCAATCTGTGTTATTTGCCAGAGAAACCCAGGAATTTGGGGGAATTACACCAGATTTTAAATCAAAATCAGGCTAAAGTCCCAACAGTTCTCCTTTGACATTAAAACGAAGCATTGCTCGTGAGGAGGGAGGCTTTTTTTCTCCTTCCTCTCCCTGGCCTCACTTTTACTGCCTGCTGAAGTGAACCATGGCTTGGCATTTTTGCAAACTCCTCCGCCTCCTCCTCATCCCCCTGGTTCACATACTCTTCTGATACTGTCTCCAGGCAGCTATAAACTATCCACCCGCCCCAGTTCTCAGAACGGAGAGGCCTTTTCTCTCTGCTCCCTGCCCCTTACCAGGAACCAGTTTTCAAAGAATCCAATGAAGGAAGGGGAGTGAGGCCTTCCCAGTCTCAGGCAGCAGATATGTAGGAACCAGCTGGAACTGCGCTTGCTTTTAGGACAATATATTTGTTTTGTTGGGGCCATACGTTTCTTTGTGACTGGAGAACTGTGGGCAGCCACTTGTGGATTCGTTTCTGCTCGGGCTCGTTTTTACATGCCCCAGTAAAAAGCATAGATTTTGGGGGTAAAATAAAACAAATCGAAACAGAGTGGTCAAGCAAACCAATGCAATGTAAATACTGAGCTTTATAACTTCGTAGTGGCCTGGCCCCCTCAGACTGGGCCGCATCAATGTAATCTGGGTCTGAAGCACATTTTGACTCAAGGAGTGATATGGTACTTAATACACGGCCTGTCTACATTGCTGGGATGCACTGTTCAGAACTACAGATGTACTGTAGCCCATGCAATATGAGCAGCACTACTGCATAACATCACAGAGCTGTTGACGCATCATTAGCAGAATCTCCTGCCTTGTTCTACATTGCATAATGTATTGTGCAGATAACAGATGCATTCTTTGATGGCTGGAATGAGGAATAGGATACATTTTTAGGTGCATAATTCTGCCGTGACTTTTAAAAGACAATCCATATGTTTTATACACGTGGCACATTATTTTATCAACTAAGAAAAGTTTTATAAGGAGGATCCAGAGAAAATAATGTTCGATAAACACATGTAGATTTCTCTATTGGAATTGGTGTGAAGTTACTTTGAGTTGAGTCTGAGGTTTCGGGTGCAAAAATAGGTGGAACTTATTTTACAGTGCAGGTGATGAGAAGACTGAATCCAGAGGTTGTACGTACAAAATATACAAGTGAGGAAAAATAGCTGTCAGAAATGTGTAACTTGAATGGTGATTTGGTTGCACAATTCACATTACAATGGCCAATGCTAAACTTGTTAATAACTTAATTAGCATAGAAATGCACGTTTTCGATAAACAATGAGACACCCCTTAACGGAGACCAAATACAAAGAAGTGCACAGCCTGTGCCTATAAAGTCCGAATTAATTGAAGATAAATCAAGAAATCTGTCATGAATATAAAGGTTTTTGCATCAGTCTAGTCACGCAATTTAACATCTAGCTAAGATGTTTGGTGCAGTACTTCTCAAGTGTAACAATGTGCATGTAAACTAGTAGTGCACTGCAGACAGAAGGGCCTAGCACCCCCCCCATTATTGTTGACCAATCACCAACAAAGGGGTGTAGACTTCGGCTACCAAACTTCGAATTGCATCAACAACACAAAAATGGTGTCCCAAAAAATGTAACTGCCAAAGACCCAAACAAACAGAAGTCAAAATTTTGTCATGATATATGCAGTTTGGCGACAGAACAGTTTGGCGACAGAACAAAATAAATACAAACTCTAAACTTTTCTAAATAATTGACATGATTACCAGACTCTCACATTTGTGTCTTACATATTACATTGCACAATGTTTTGAAGGCATTAGCGAATTCATAGCCATAGGTTAGCAAGAAATGTTTGAACCAAATAATCAGTCCTTTTGTGTGGTAGCACAGCCGAAGCAGATTGGAGAAGGCCTTGCTATTTGAAGCTAAAATATTTGCACTGCATCTCCAGTAGCTTATCAACTTGCTAACTACCTGGTACTCGGCACTCTATTGTCCCTCTAATCATGCTGTCATCAATGTAAATGTGATCAGAAATGTAATCAAACACTTCATGAGTTCCTATGAGCTCATGTTGCGCAACATTTCTATAGGCTATGCAATTGTGTGAGAAAACAGAGTGATGGCCTCTATTAAAAAGAGGAGGTCCCATCAGCCTTCTATAGGCTCGGCCAACTATATTTATTTCTCAACTTTCCGAACATTAAGCACATTGCTTATCTTTACAACAGGAGTATAGCCTACCTGGTTGACATGAAAATGAATAATGGGAAAAGTGTCCTTCATTCGCTATTTAAGTGCATAGATGACATATTTTTTACGATCGGTCTAGATATATTATTTAGTATATGTAAATACGCAATTAAATCAAGGATAGTGTGATGGGTGACAATATTAACTTAGCAAGAAACAGCGCATGCTTTTTTTTTGGCAACATTTTCAAATCATAGTCGCACACGTCATTTAGGCTAGCCCGTAGGCCTATATATTTTGATAAGGTTTGTATCACAACTAAAGTGGCCAAATAACTTTCTTAAAATGAAGAACATTAAATTGCTTTAAAACGGGTGTAGAGCCTAACTGGCATACATATGCAGCACGTGAGGTTCAAGTTTGTGGAAGATAATTTTCACCATATAAGTGCACCTTTTTATAATAAAAACATTACATGCATAATCACATTTGTGGACACTTTTGAGAAGGGTGTTTTCCTGCTAATGGAACATTTGCACTTATAGCCTACTGCCGTTTGCATTGCAGCACTTTTAATGTGAAGAAATAGCCTAATAGTTTATCAACATTTTAAGCTAAATGTTCTCATCTGTTGCGTCAGGCTCATTGATTAAAACAGGTTTTTGGTTGTGTTAATTTGGGATCTATTGCATTCAACAACTGTCCCAGACTATGTTTGGAATATGTATATCTCGCACAGAATAGAATAGGTTAACATTTGTACTGTGGGGGATAGTAGATTTACAGGCTAGTGCTTTTGCTGTTTGCTAGTCCTACTCATCTTGTTGGATGACGAAAAGTAAATGTGGACAGTTCTTCCAATATTTTCAATATGCGCCTCGGAATTGGAAAAGGACTTGCTCAGTTGCGTCCCCGATGTGTCTGTCTTCACTTGTAGCCTGTGAGAAAGACCTTATCACATGACAGAGAGCCATGTGAGTGAGAGCTTCTTCGGCACGCAGCCGGTAGATTGTTTATAATTATTATATTCAATTCAAATCAAATTTGATTGGTCACACACATAGTAGTATCTAACAATTCACAACAATACACATCTAAAATAATGGAATTAAGAAATATATAAATATTAGGACGAGCAATGTCAGAGTAGCATTGACTAAAATACAGTAGAATAGAATACGGTATATACAGTTGAAGTCGGAAGTTTACATACTGTCACGCCCTGACCTTAGATCCTTTTTATTCTCTATTTTGGTTAGGTCAGGGTGTGACTAGGGTGGGTACTCTAGTTTTTGTATTTTTATGTTGGCCTGATATGGTTCCCAATCAGAGGCAGCTGTCTATCGTTGTCTCTGATTGGGGATCATATATAGGCAGCCTTTTCCCACCTGTTGTTTGTGGGATCTTGTTTTTGGTTCTGTGCTGTGTAGCCCTTCTGAACGTTACGTTTTGTTTGTATTTGTTTTTGTTTTGTTTTCGGTGTTCATTTAATAAAGAAAGATGTACGCCTACCACGCTGCACCTTGGTCTAATCCTTCCAACAACGAACGTAACACATACACCTTAGCCAAATATATTTAAACTCAGTTTTCCACAATTCCTGACATTTAATCCTAGTAAAAATTCCCTGTCTTAGGCCAGTTAGGATCACCACTTTATTTTAAGAATGTGAAATGTCAGTATAATAGTAGTGAGAATTATTTATTTCAGCTTTAATTTCTTTCATCACATTCCCAGTGGGTCAGAAGTTTACATACACTCAATTAGTATTTGGTAGCATTGCCTTTAAATTGTTTAACTTGGATCAAACATTTTGGGTAGCCTTCCACAAGCGTCCCACAATAAGTTGGATGAATTTTGGCCCATTCCTCCTGACAGAGCTGGTGTAACTGAGTCAGGTTAGTAGGCCTCCTTAATCGCACATGCTTTTTCAGTTCTGCCCATATATTATCTATAGGATTGAGGTCAGGGCTTTGTGATGTCCACTCCAATACCTTGACTTTGTTGTCCTTAAGCCATTTTGCTACAACTTTGGAAGTATGCTTGGGGTCATTGTCCATTTGGAAGACCCATTTGCGACCAAGCTTTAACTTCCTGACTGATGTCTTACATTTTTTACATTTTAGTAATTTAGCAGACGCTCTTATCCAGAGCGACTTACAGTAGTGAATGCATACATTTCATACATTTAATTTAATTTCAGGCACTTTATTTATTTTTGTACTGGCCCCCCGTGGGAATTGAACCCACAACCCTGGCGTTGCACACACCATGCTGGCGTTGCAAACACCATGCTCTACCAACTGAGCCACAGGGAAGCTGTGATAAGGGCTTGATGTTGCTTCAATATATCCACATAATTGTCTTACCTCATGATGCCATCTATTGTGTGAAGTGCACCAGTCCCTCCTGCAGCAAAGCACCCCCACAACATGATGCTGCCACCCCCGTGCTTCACGGTTGGGATGGTGTTCTTCGGCTTGCAAGCGTCCCCTTTTTCCTCCAAACATAACGATGGTCATTATGGCCAAACAGTTATATATTTTTGTTTCATCAGACCAGAGGACATTTCTCCAAAAAGTACGATCTTTGTCCCCATATGTGCAGTTGCAAACCATAGTCTGGCTTTTTTATGCCGGTTTTGGAGCAGTGGCTTCTTCCTTGCTGAGTGGCCTTTCAGGTTATGCCGATTATAGGACTCCACTTACTGTGGATATAGATACTTTTGTACCTGTTTCCTCCAGCATCTTCACAAGGTCCTTTGCTGTTGTTCTGGGATTGATTTGCACTTTTCGCACCAAAGTGCGTTCATCTCTAGGAGACAGAACACGTCTCCTTCCTGAGCGGTATGATGGCTGCGTGATCCCATGGTGTTTATACTTGCGTACTATTGTTTGTACAGATGAATGTGGTACCTTCAGGATGTTTGGAAATTGCTCCCAAGGATGAACCAGACTTGTGGAGGTCTCTGCTTACTTCTTTTGATATTCCCATGATGTCAAGGAAAGAGGCACTGAGTTTGAAGGGAGGCCTTGAAATGCATCCACAGGTACACCTCCAATTGACTCAGGCTTATTGACATCATTTATCAGAAGCTTCTAAACCATGACCTAATTTTCTGGAATTTTCCAAGCTGTTTAAAGGCACAGTCAACTTAGTGTATGTTAACTTCTGACCCACTGGAATTGTGATACAGTGAAATAATCTGTCTGTAAACAATTGTTGGAAAATGACTTGTCATGCACAGAGTAGATGTCCTAACCGACTTGCCAAAACTATAGTTTGTTAACAAGAAATGTGTGGCGTGGTTGAAAAACAAGTTTTAATGACTCCAACCTAAGTGTATGTAAAATTCTGACTTCAACTGTACATATGAGATGAGCAGTATGTAAACATTATTAAAGTGACTAGTGTTCCATTATTAAAGTGACTACTGATTCCATGCCTATGTATATAGGGCAGCAGCCTCTAAGGTGCAGGGTTGAGTAACTGGGTGGTAGCCGGCTAGTGATGGCTATTTAAGTCTGATGGTCTTGCGATAGAATCTGTTTTTCAGTCTCTCGTCCCAGCTTTGATGCACCTGTACTGACCTTGCCTTCTGGATGATAGAGGGGTGAACAAGCTGTGGCTCGGGTGGTTGATGTCTTTGATGATCTTTTTTGCCTTCCTGTGACATCAGGTGCTGCAGGTGTCCTGGAGGGCAGGCAGTCTGCCCCCGGTGATGTGTTGGGCAGACTGCACCACCCTCTGGAGATTCCTGCATTTGCGGGCAGTGCAGTTGCCGCACCGGACTGTGCTACAGCATGACAGGATGCTCTCAATTGTGCATCTGTAAAAGTTTGTGAGGGTCTTAGGCGCCAAGCCAAATTTCTTCAGCCTCCTGAGGTTGAAGAGGCGCTGTTGAGCCTTCTTCACCACACTGTCTGTGTGGGTGGACCATTTCAGATTGTCATTGATGTGTACGCCAAGGAACTTGAAGCTTTCTACCTTCTCCACTGCGGTCCCGTCGATGTGGGTGGGGGGTGCTCCCTCTGCTGTTTCCTGAAGTCCATGATCAGCTCCTTCATTTTGTTGAGGGAGAGATTATTTTCCTGGCACGACTCTGCCAGGACCCTTACCTCCTCCCTGTAGGCTTTCTCATCATTGTTGGTAATCAGGCCTACTACTGTTGTCGTCTGCAAACTTGATGATTGAGTATTCAGCCCAAGGGCACGACGGCCACTGGTCGCAAAAGGCATGGATTTCTGGGGGGGAGGGGCATTACAACCACACAAAGTGGATGCAGCCGGGAAATTTGAGACAGTATCAAGTTCTTCTCAAATTGTGAATGAGAGACTGATGAAGTGTGTACAGCCTGCGCAAAAAGCAAACCAGAGCTCATGCCTTTCATCTGATTTTTTTTTCAAATCATCATTAGAGTGGCATCATGCAGCACCATATAGCCCAACATTTGTATCACAACTAATGTTACATAAATAACTCTAAATTAAGCATATAGGAGGACCTGTTTCTTTGGTAACTGCTGAACACAGAATAGCCGATGTGCCCACTCCCTCAAATCGTTTGGAGACAATATCATTTCTATTTTATTCAGCTATGTTCAATTGTGTTATTCATACTATAAAATAATGCCACGTAATTCTAAGAAAATCTTGTCTAAATGAACTAGTGTAGCCAGATCAGGGCCTAACATAAGGACAACTCAGAGTATGCTATTCTGTTCTGTTCTTCATAGCATGTTTCTTTAGACCTGTCTAAAATTAATCATGGATTCATTGTGATGGTGTAGGCTATATTACATGGATTTCTTAGACATTTTCAGATGTGGATGTTCCAAATGTCTGCATTAGTGGCTTGTAAACTATGCGTTGAAGCCAGGAGATGCTAAATGTTTTTATGTTAATTAACGGTCAATTACTGTGAGGCCGGTAGTTATTTGCGTGACAATCACCGGTTGACAAAATGTCATGACCGCAACAGCCCTAACCAAAACAGACCATTAAACTTCCACACAGACGGCCCATCCCAGCGTGAATAAAGCTGGTTACGGTTATCACATGATTATACTGCTCTCTCCCTCTCTCCATCTGTTCTCTCTTTGTCTCTGTCTGTCTGTGTTCTCTCTCTGCTCTCTCTCCATTTGCCTCTCTCTCCATGACATGTTGAGTCGCAGGCCTGCCTGCCAGCACACAGACCGCCGAGGTGGTTCTAATTGAGTAATGATGAGTTGGTGCTCTCTCCAAAAACCCAAAGATGACTCCAGGGCCACAGCTGTCCCCCCCACCCCACCCGCCCCCTCATTTGCACAAAAACCCAAGCTACTCTGAGCGTGTGTGTGACAGAGCGAGGGATGGTAGAGTTATTCTTCTGGAGGAGTATATGGCATTTGATTCTCCTGCCACCCACCTCCAAAGTATTGGAATACATTTGTTTTGTGGTTTTTATAGTCTATATTTTTGCCTATTGGATTTGATTTCCCTATTTTATTGGCTGCGGCCCACCCCAACCCCAAGTGCATATTAGTTCCATGCTAGACTGCATGTCTGTGGATTGCCTTCAGTCCTGTTGAATTGAATATTCACTGTACTATGCTGTTAAAAAGAATAACTACTTGATTTTAGTATGACTTGCATAGTCTGTATTTATCGATAGGTATTTATTTCCTTTATTATTGAACTATTTCCTTACCAGATACGAGAATACCTATTGGTGGGAAGAACATTATGACAACTGAGCAACTGCTGCTAGAGTCCGACCATGCATGGGTGGACTTCTGAAAGGAGTCAATTGAAATTGAGCCCCAGCTGCCTTCCCCCCATGTAAAGTTGTTTACATGGCCTATATATATATTTTTTTTTTTTGAGTTACTGAAATTAAAAACATAGATGAAATAAACATTTTCAATTGTGCGGGGGAGGGTCCCCTCAACGGCATTTTGAAATTGCTAAGTCTGCCCCTGCGAAAATCAACCCACCAAAAATGGACACTGCTGCTGCATGCTAGCACAGGCTATTACCGCTCATCACTCCGGAAAAGGAGTTCCCATGTTTAACGTGCAACGGATAGAGGGAGAGAGCTAGAGAGGTGCAGAATGTGCTGACGCTGCGCTTTCGTCTGAACTCCCCAAATCAATAATCAGCCGCGGTTCAGCCGTGCACTGCCAGGAGAAGGAGGCTGCAAAGCACTGGCCTCGGGTGCGGTGGGCCCGAAAAGGAGGCCCTGGCAGCCGGACACAGGGCTTTTGATTAAATCCTTTATTGTGCTCCACTCAGGCAAAGGGCCAAGGCGAAACAAACGCAGAGAAATGACTGGAGGGGTGGAAAAGGAGAGCGAGGAGAGTGAAGGGAAATGGGATCTCTTTTTCTCTCTGTTAGCCCTCCCTCACTCTCTACCTCGCTCTCCCTCTGTGACTGAAAAGATGTTTGATTTACTGTATGGGGTAGTTGTGGTGAGGTGAAAAGTTTTTGTCCCTCAACAGACCGGCTGGCTCTGGTTGTGTATCGTCTTTCTGTTCACTAAGCCCCTTTCCTTTCTCAATGGTACATTGCTTGTCTGGGATTATTTCTATTTTTGGACAATGTAAATGTAATGTATAAGGGACTCAGTCTCTGGAGTCTAGACAATAGTGTTTTTGGCTGCCTCCAACTGCTGTTTATGGGATATGTGGTCTTCCTTGAGCAAATATGAAATGAAAAGCACATGCATTCACATTTTAAAGGACAAGCGATAGTCCGGTAGTGCAGCGCTCTGTCAATGGAGGCCTTCTGGAATCTAATTTTTAAGGTTTTTCCAGAAAATATAACCATGGTTTGTGTTGTTGTTTCAGCTGTTTCTCTTCTGGATTTGACCGAGCAGTTCACACCACCAGAAACTGCTCCCCCTACCCTGGTGAACCTAGTGGATGCCATTGAGAAGAAAGGTACGCACTCACACACAAGGCAATGCAACACAACGCAAACATTAACATACATACACAGTAAATAGAAATATACAGCGGTATCCTAGTAGTCGCCTTTCAGAGGAGAGGCACAATGGGAATACATGATATTATTCAGGTAGTATTCCGTTAGTCCAAAACCAGTCTCATATCTGCTCAGACTGCACTATACAGCCAATACTGTAGTGTTTATTTGTCCCTGATATTTATTCTCACCTGTGTGCTCATGGTGTCATGCAGGACAGTGGTCTTCATTCACACTGTATTACCAATTAACCTCTCTAGGCTAGATGGGATGCTACCGTCCCACCTGACCAACATCCAGTGAAAGTGCAGGGCGCCAAATTCAAACTACAGAATTGTAAATATTTAACATTCTTGAAAATACACAAGCAATATGTCAAACTTAAGCTTGACTTCTTGTTAATCCAGCCACGGTGTCAGTTTTCAAAAAGGCTTTACGGCGAAAGCAAACCATGCTATTATCTGAGGACAGCACCCCATCAAACAAACACAGACAATCATATTTCATCCTGCCAGGCGCGACACAAAACTCAGAAATAACAATATAATTCATGCCTTGCCTTTGAAGAGCCTCTTCTGTTGGCACTCCAATATGTCCCATAAACATCACAAATGGTCCTTTTGTTTGATTAATTCTGTCGTTGTATATCCAAAATGTCCATTTATTTGGCGTGTTTGATCCAGAAAAACACCGCTTCCAACTCGTGCAACATGACTACAAAATATCTAATAAGTTACCTGTAATCTTTGTCCAAAGATTTCAAACAACTTTCCTAATACAACTTTAGGTCTTTTTTTACGTAAATAATCGATCAAATTTAAGACGGGATAAACTGCGTTCAATACCGGACAAAAACAAAGTGGAGCGTGCTTTCAGGTCATGCGCCTCTAACAAACAGTACACTTCACTTGACCCTCATTCTGAACTGCCCTACTTCTTCATTACACAAAGGAAAAACATTCAACCAATTTCTAAAGACTGTTGGCATCTAGTGGAAGCGATAGGAACTGCAAGCAAGAGCCTTAGAAATCTAGATCCCCATAGAAAACTCATTGAAAAGAGTGACCTCAAATTCTTTTGCCCCTGGATGGTTTGTCCTCGGGGTTTCACCTGCCAAATAAGTTCTGTTATACTCACAGACATCATATCCAAATCTACTAATAACACACATATCCTAGTTTCTGGGCCTGAGTAGCAGGCAGTTTACTTTGGGCACGCTTTTCATCCGGATGTGAAAATACTGCCCCCTACGCTAGAGAGGTTAACACCACTCAGGAGGACTGTCTTCATTCACACTGTATTACCAACTAACACCACTCAGGACGAGGTCTTCATTCACAGTTTCAGTGCGCGTAGGGGAGAGCCGGGACTAAAGTAACAAAGGGCGAAATAACACGGCCATTTTCTCAGATGACACTGATGCTAGAATGATGTAGTGAAGTCAGCCCGTTCCTAATGCGGAGGACAAGCTCCCTGCAAAAAAAAAACAGCCCAATGCCGACAATGTTTTGCCCAGTTATCTACAAAACATGTTTCTGTAAGTAAAAAAAAACGGACCTGGAAAGGTTGGTTGGAAAGGTTGGTTGTAGAGGTGTTTAGTTTAAGGTTGCAACAATGTAATTTTCTTAACCCATCATAGGTTTCAAGTATCATGCCAGCTAGTCTTGGGTCTTAGCCTGGGAGAAATTACAGGAGAGACGGGTGGGACGAAAGTAACACAATGTTAACTGAGGGACCTGAAATAAAATAAACGTTTAATCACAGGCCATTGTCTCCTCTAGTTCATATTGCTTTTAAAATGTTAGCATAATCTCAACAAATGACAGAATGTTTGAAAATTATATGACATCATTAGAATGATGCCTTAATTAATTGACTTGATCGATCAGCTTCTCGCATAAGCTTTTGTCGACAGGTTAATGGTAAAAAATATATTTATGATTCTGGGGTTGAATACCATGTGTCAAGCCATGGAAATGTGATAAGCATGATGAGTTTGCCGTTTGTGAAGTTGTGAAGAGAATAATGTTTTACAATTCTATCAAGACACGAGGAGTGCGCCAAGGACAGCTGGAGCGCACCTGCATAATCATTGAAAATGGTGAAAAACATACTCTACATTCCCATTTAAAGGGATACTTCGGGATTTTGGCAATGAGGCCCTTTATCTACAGTACTTCCCCAGAGTCAGATGAACTTGTGGATACCATTTTTATTTGTCTATGCTCAGTATGAAGGAAGTTAGAGTTTCGCGTATCTACTCGACTTCTTCATTGTGCTAATGCTAGTTAGCATTGGCTCGCGAAACTACTTCAAAATTACAGTTGCTAATGGTAGACATATAAGTTGTTTGTCATGAGATATGGTATCACTAACTGCATAGATCTGAGTAATTAGAGGGAAAAAACGTGTTCCTTTTGTCCCAGTTTTCCCCTACATACATACACGGACACACACAGAGACGTGCACACAAACAAATAACCGTGCACACACACAAATAACCGTGCACACACAGCCATGCACAGGCACAAAGGTGGGGCACACACACCTTTCGTCCCACTCTACCCAATACCACAAAATTGTATAAAGTACAATATATACGTGTTGGACAGACGTGTCAATTTCACATATTAATGCTCACTATGCTTGGTTTCTGGCTCTTTAACTTGTTTTAGGCTAAAATCTTATTTTAGTTTTTTTTTTTATTAAATATATTACTCAATCTCATTACTGTAATGTACATTTTGTAGGACTTTACATGCATTTCATTTATAAAATAACTAGCATATTTAATTAAAATCAATTAAATGTTGTTTAAAGTGATACATATTCAAAGACCGTTATTGTTTCTGGGTATTCACATTACAAATGAGTCATATTTTACACCAAAAAATGATCACGTGTTTAGCATTTCTTCAAGTTCCTTTACAAAGTACAGTTTTTTTCATTAATAACATTCGGCCCATAACGCACTACCAAGAAGAGAAGATCAAAGATGGCTACAAGGTAAGCTAGTCTTTTCTCTATTATTATGTTTAAATTTGATAATAGTCCTCGTACACCCCATTGACCCATTTTTTTTTTTTATATTATCATTACCGTAACTGTGTAATACTTAACAATATTTTTTTTACCCCTTTTTCTCCACAGTTTCCAATTGGTAGTTACAGTCTTGCGTCCTCCGAAACACGACCCAACCAAGCCGCACTGCTTTTTGACACAATGCCCACTTAACCCGGAAGCCAACCACACCAATGTGTCGGAGGAAACACCGCACACCTGGTGACCGTGTCAGCGTGCATGTGCCCGGCCCGCCACAGGAGTCACTAGAGCGCGATGGGACAAGGACATCCCTGCCGGCCAAACCCTCCCCTAACCCGGACGACGCTGGCCCAATTGTGCGCCACCCTATGGGTCTCCCGGTCGCGGCCCGCTGTGACAGAGCCTGGACTCGAACCAGGATCTCTAGTGGCACAGCTAGCAACTGCGATGCAGTGCCTTAGACCACTGCACCACTCGGGAGGCCCAACTGTATAATACTTGATGTTTGAGCAGAAACATTGAATAAACTATTTACAGTATAATAGAGCATGAATTGATGATGTAAATCTTTTTGCTGAGTCATAGTGGTTTCTGCCATTGTTAGCTAAATTTGCTAAGGGCTTCTCATGACCATAATGACCAATTCTCATTACCATGCCATATGGTTGCCTTATGGTAATTATAAGTTGGGTAATTATAACTGTTTCTGATGCATGTAAAATGTAACTCCATCACACTATGTGAGCAACAGATACACTGCTAACCAAACAACAGTGCTAGGTGCATGCACACTTGAATTAAAGAATAACTACACAAAAAATGATTTATTTTATAAAATATTTTTGGACCTAAAAAATTGTCTCCTGATGTGGTTTATGCAATATTCGCACATCCAATTGTGTTTTTCTATTAATTATTTATGTTTTTGAAAACCTGAAGAAAAAAAATTGAACAACCACCACCCCTCATGCTTCCATAAACCTTCATAATCCCACCACTGCAAAAAAAAAAATGATAGGGAAAAACTGAGTTACCATTTTATAATTTAAAGGCTTTTTAAAGGCACATTAAACTTTAAAAAAATCTTACACTAAGATGACTGTGCCTTTAAACAGCTTGGAACATTCCAGAAAATTATGTCATGGCTTTAGAAGCTTCTGATAGGCTAATTGATATCATTTGAGTCAATTGGAGGTGTACCTGTGGATGTATTTCAAGGCCTACCTTCAAACTCAGTGCTTTACTTGACATCATGGGAAAATAAAAATAAATCAGCTAAGACCTCAGAAAAAAAATTGTAGACCTCCACAAGTCTCCTTGAGAGCAATTTCTAAAGGCCTGAAGGTACCATGTTCATCTGTACAAACACACGTATAAACACCATGGGACCACGCAGCCATCATACCGCTCAGGAAGGAGATGCGTTCTGTCTCCTGGAGATGAACATACTTTGGTGCGAAAAGTGCAAATCAATCCCAGAACAACAGCAAAGGACCTTGTGAAGATGCTTGAGGAAACAGGTACAAAAGTATCTATATCCACAGTAAGTGGAGTCCTATATCGACATAACCTGAAAGGCCGCTCAGCAAGGAAGAAGCCACTGCTCCAAAACCGGCATAAAAAAGCCAGACTACGGTTTGCAACTGCACATGGGGACAAAGATCATACTTTTTGGAGAAATGGCCTCTGGTCTGATGAAACAAAAATAAAACTGTTTGGCCATAATGACCATCATTATGTTTGGAGGAAAAAGGGGGAGGCTTGCAAGCCGAAGAACACCATCCCAACCATGAAGCACTGGGGTGGCAGCATCATGTTGTGGGGGTGCTTTGCTGCAAGAGGGACT
The DNA here is from genome assembly GCF_965601325.2 of Salmo salar. NCBI lineage: Eukaryota > Metazoa > Chordata > Actinopteri > Salmoniformes > Salmonidae > Salmo > Salmo salar. The sequence continues at coordinate 16,091,961 of NC_138293.1, forward strand.
GGTGCACTTCACAAAATAGATGGCATCATGAGGGAGGAAAATTATGTGGATGTATTGAAGCAACATCTCAAGACATCAGTCAGGAAGTTAAAGCTTGGTCGCAAATGGGTCTTCCAAATGGACAATGACCCCAAAAAGCATACTTCCAAAATTTTTGGCAAAATAACTTAAGGACAACAAAGTCAAGGTATTAGAGTGGCCATCACAAAGCCCTGATCTCAATCCTATTGAAAATTTGTGGGCAGAACTGAAAAAGAGTGTGCGAGCAAGGAGGCCTACAAACCTGACTCAGTTACACCAGCTCTGTCAGGAGGAATGGGCCAAAATTCACCCAACTTATTGTGGGAAAGCTTGTGGAAGGCTACCCGACACGTTTGATCCAAGTTAAACAATTTAAAGGCAATGCTACCAAATACTAATTGAGTGTATGTAAACTTCTGACCCACTGGGAATGTGATGAAAGAAAAAAAAGCTGAAATAAATTATTCTCTCTACTATTATTCTGACATTTCACATTCTACAAATGTATTAAAACTTAAAAACCGAAATATCTTATTTACATACAGTACCAGTCTAAAGTTTGGACACACCTACTCATTCAAGGGTTTTTCTTTATTTGTACTATTTTCTACATTATAGAATAATAGTAAAGACATCAAAACTATGAAATAACACATGGAATCATGCAGTAACCCAAAAAATATATATTTTATATTTGAGATTCTTCAAAGTAGCCACGCTTTGCCTTGACAGCTTTGCACCCTTTTTGGTTACTACTTGGTTCCATATGTGCTATTTCATAGTTTTATGTCTTCACTATTATTCTACAATGTAGGAAATAGTACAAATAAAGAAAAACCCTTGAATGAGTAGGTGTGTCCAAACTTTTGAATGTTACTGTGCATTTAAATCATTTGCTTTTTATTTTACTGACGGTGCCTGCATCTGATGGTCACTCTCAGCGGACGGAGAGAGCAGCAGACTGAGGGTTCGCTTCTTACTATCCCTCTGCTCTCCCTTTACTCCGCTGACAAAAAGTGACACCGTCTTCCAACTGATGGCAAAACTCGAGTCGCACCGCATTATTTCTGCCTCATGAACAAATTCATGTTGTTACTCCTATGAACAGAGAAAGTGAAATATTTCTCGATATTAAAAAAGGCCCAAGCCGCTAATAATAACATCAACCTCAAGCCTATAGATACTTTCCTACTCATTCGTTGCTGTTGCAGTGCTTGTTTTAGTGCTGAGTGGAAATAGGAAGAATGCGTATTTTATGGCTTGTTGACGGCGCTGAGTAAGAACTTTAAACATCAACGCACTCATAAAAACAGCTTCTCTTTGCTGTTTTTGTTGACAGTCTCTCTCTAGCCATGGTTTTAAACGTTTTGAAATCTTACAGTATCAACTTTGTTGTAGCTTTCTTTTATGTCTGCTACGTTACTGCAGACACGGTCATCTGAGCCATCCGATTGGCCAGTGGTAAGCCTATACTATACATGATTTGCTCTCTGGGCCTGCCGGAAAGGCAGAGTTTATGCCTTCAGACAAATGAAATGGTTCAAAATGTCAGTTTGATTACCTGATTCAGGCAGCTGAATCGGGTGCACCTACTGGCAACAGCCCGAGACTAAATTATTATTTTTTTTTCAATTGGAACACAAGGCTTTATCATCGTTTTTTTTTTTTTACAGAAATGTTTGGCGATCGACTAGGAATGCAGTACAAGAAAGTTGAGTGAAGTTCTCTCCCGGGGGATCTGCGCGGCGGTCTCGGGCTAGCTTAGAGGGAACATTGATGCCGAAATGTTGGTGGTTTACCCAATACATTACTGGGAGCTTATATAAAGTGTGAGACTCTATTTATTTGTATAACCTACAGTTTACTCACCATTAGTCAGCATCTCTACTAACTGTTTTGGGTGTATGCCAGCTCAGGCTTTTCACAAGATAAATACACACCCCATGCCAGTGATTTGTGTAGAGCCAGCTGTATGCCTCAACACCATGCATATAGATGCTGCTACACAATGAATGGCCTGGCATGTGGACTTAAAGGGATAGTTCACACAACTGACATATTGGTTTTCTTACCCTGTAAGCAGTCTATGAACGAGATAAGACTGCAATCCATGCTTGGGTTTTGTTTACCTGGTCACTGTCTCCTTGCATTTATAGCACAAAACCAATGTAAGTGAATATCCTTGAAATTAGCATTTTTCACATTTAATTTCAAAATCATCTTGAAATAACTTTATTGAGCTATACAATCCATTTTACACTTTGGGATGATTTGGACGATTTGGACATGGAACTTGAAATTGCTTATCAGGGATATCCACTTGCATTGGTTTTGTGCTATAAATGCTAAACAAAATCAAAGCATGGATTGCTATCTTGTCCATCAACTGCTTACAGGGTAAGGAAACCAATGTGCCAATGTAATTTGGGTGAATTACGACTACATTTGAGGTATGGAAACATCTGACCAACTACATTTGTTTTGTGTAATTCTCCTTTTAGGGGTTGTTTTAATAATGTAGTCTAATAAACATAATCTGATTTAATCTAAACATCTTGTTATTAAGATTGGCAGGTAAGGAAAGAAAGAGGACTGCATCAAAAAATACGGTGGAGAAGCATAAAGAGCAACTGTACAGAAATCCAGAGCTGCTTGAGGAGTACAGTTCTCATTATGTTACGGTAATGAGAACTGGCTAAAATGAAAATATACTTAATCAAAATGTCATATTTTTTTATGAAAATGTTTTGTAATAACTCTCCTGTATCTTTAGGCAATTAAAACTATTTGTAACATTTTCACCGTGCAATGTTTTTTTCTTCTTCTAACTTTACAAGCATTATGGTAATTAGATTTTATTTTGTGTGTGGTCTTAGAAAATGTGTAAAAAAAAATAATTATCTGATTTTGAGATGGTAGTTTATCCATTTCCCCCCAAAAATGTGGGGTCTTTTCAAAATGTACCAAGAGTAATACCAAGTTAGCAAGAATCACCCAGCTGTGTGTTGGGTGATTGTTATTGATGACTCCTATGCCCTTACAGAAAGGTTTGGTAACAATGCACATGACATTGGTTTTATACCTGTATTGTAACCTGGGCTCTAAATTAAAAAAAATCATTGGTAGCACTGTTTTTCATTGGTAGAAAAGTTAGAAGCACCGCCAACATTTTAAAAGCAGCAAAAAAATACATTTTTAAGATATATAGCCTACCTACTTACTTTTAACGTGCATCTCCTGAAGAAGATATACATTTTCCTTTCTGTGCCACAAAATGTTTGCATAAACTGGTAAAGTTACCAGGTTATTAGTAGGGCTGCATGATATGGGCAATTTTTAAATCAAAGATCGCGATTTGACTTGCGATTATATATCAAAACATTTGAGTGAACTGTTGGAATCATAGAGATAGAATGATTATTCTAATCCTATGGTTGGTGTTTAGCATGACAACAAATGGAAAAAGCCAGGTAGGAGTTATGAAAGGGTGGGAACCAACGTGTTGATCGGTGTTTCCCAGGGGATCCTAATCATATTTCAATAACATTTAGACAACATTTTTAGAATTGACTATCTGATTCAGAACATGCCGTTGCACAAACATGCTGATCTACAACATGGGTAGCAACCTGTATTCGAGCTAACGTTTGCTTTGCCCTAGCTAGTAGCTATTTAGCTAAGTGGCATTTAGTTAGCGATTAGCATTAGTGATTAGCATTATTGTAGGCACTGGTTGTAACACTGTAGTTAGCCTACACTAGTAACACAGTAATCATGCTATTGCATTGTAATTGCATACTAATGGAGTTTAGCTATTTATGTAATTAGATAAATAGGGAGGGACTGTATGTAAGTGACTCATGAAATTGAATTTGGTATCATTTCCATATTTCACATGTACCAAAAAAACGAAACAGAAATTGACTTAAGTCTCTGGCAGAGTTAACTCCTAAAGAACACAAAAAACATGAAGTACTGGGAGGGGGGTGGGATGTGGGATGTGGTGTTCATTATTCATTTGTTGTTCATTCTTCAGATGGTTAAAATGGTTCAAAATTATATTTTTGCTCTTAATGTAGTACCATTTACTCATTACCTTAATGCGGTCTCATCTACCGTAACATGGCTCTCATTACCAAAATGCATCAATGATAAAATATTTCTAGAATAATATTACAGAATCCATATTATTTGAGCTGTGCATAAAATGTAATTTGCTCTATATTTATGTACTTTAAATATTAATAATAGTTTAAAACAGAAAATAAAAAAAATCAAGGTTATGAACATGCCACACATGTTATCTACCTGCCACCCTAATAACTTCTCTATCTAGCCAATTTGCAACATTTTCACCATCCAATGTTTTTTTTCCTTCTTACTTTACAAGCGTTACGGTAATGAGATGTATTTTTTGCGAGGTTTTGGGAAATATGTAAAAATTAATCTGATGATTAATTTAACAGTCAATCATTTGTGATTTTATCCATTACAAAATAAATTATTTTTGTCTTGAGCAAGAGTAATACCAAGTTAGCAAGAATCACCTAGCTGTGTACCAAACGACACCCTATTCCCTACATATTCCCTGCATTACTTAGTAGAGCACTATAAAGGGAATACGGTGTCATTTGGGATGTAGACTAAAACAGTTCCTCAAACTGAAACGTCTTTCGACTGTTTCTTCCACACAGATGTCTCTCTTCCACTTTCCTCCATCTTAGCTCCCCGGAGTGTATTCATAATCACATCCCTAGGGTCTTTACATTTAATGTGACCTGTCTGTCTGCCATGCACACTGTAGAGGGTTTCTTTTAGAAGGACGATGAGCTAACGTCTCAAATCATCTTGATTTTTCTGCAGGTCTGGACTGCAAGACACTGTACAGGACACGTCTCGCATCTGCCTCAGATGGCCCAACACAGAGCCAGAGAGAGGGCGAGTTATTATTATCACTCTTCAGATGTATTTGTTCTGTTAGAATTAGTAGTGATGTGTCATTAATCATTGAAATGAAGAGCTTTGACTGACTTACATTTGTGAGGATATTTGCAGTGACAACATTTTCTTTGTACTACTTGTATAAATAATGCATGTTCATACTTTTCTCACACCCAGTGTATGACTGGATACAACTTGCTAGTATCCTATATAAATGTATGAATATCATGCAATGCGTGTCAAAATGCTCCCAATGCTTTCTAGGGAATTTCCATGTGACAAATCTGATTTAATTAAATCCATTTGGTCAGACCCGCTGACTGTTTCTCTCTCTCACCTCTTTCCCCAGAGGTGGAGTCGGGGCCTGGTAGTGACGTGGGCGCTGTGTCGGAGTGTTTACTCCGCTACCTGCGGGAGCTGCCGTCCCCTGTCATCCCCCCCGGTGTTTACCCAGACCTGCAGGCTGTGCTGCAGCAGGGCGCCGCGGGTACATGCCACATTTCACTCACCCCTGCTTGTGCGCAACCAGTGCCCCCCACCAACCCATCCCCAGCCCCGACGAAACAGACCCAGGCAATAGCAAGTAACAGAATCACATGAAGCCGAACGAGCAAACAGATAAATTGTATGGCGAGTCAATCACATGCCCCCCTCCTGCCTGAGGGAATAGGCCCAGTGTGGAGTGCTGGGGATGAGCTATTCACAGGCATCCCAGAAATGTTGTAACTTATATTGCTACCCTGGTCCCTGGTGATGTCAGGGACGGTGTGCGTGCCTGCATGCCTGTCTGCATATGAGAGAAAGAGAAGGGGGTGTTGTGTGTGTGTGTTGAGAGAGCTCCTGTTTGTGTGTGCACTTGCGGTTGTGTGTGCGTAACGGGCTGCCGTAACACATGTGGTGTCCGTCCTCCCACAGACTGGTCCAAGGCTGTGGCGGCGAGCAGCAGTGGAGGCAGGGAGCTGAGCCTGGTCCTGGAGAGGGCCACCAGCATGCCCCTGCATCACCACCTCACCCTGCACTACCTGCTCACACACCTGGGTAAGGTGATCCAGACCTCCCATCTTAATGGCCTGGACCTTCACACCCTTGGTCTGGTCTTTGGGCCGCTGCTGATCCGGCCCAGCTCCGCCACTGGGTGAGTAGGAGAATCCCTAATCTAACATAAGAATAAAGGAGGTTGCACACTGTAAACAAGGCCCAACACACTTCAACATTCTTAAGTTGGTTGTTTTTACAATGTTCTAAAGCCACTTTCACATCACCCAGACAAACACCAACAAACAGAGTTGGGTCAGTGTACGCCGCTCGTCTGTGTTGGTTGGTGTTTGTTGTCCAATTTGGCATTTTCAATCAGCGTTTGGTGGTGTGTGCGGTGTGCAAGCAGTTTAATAGATTGCTTATTTTTAGTTGCTTTTCACTAGGTCTCAAAGCACTTTACATTGTATTGGGTAACTACTGTAACATCAAACCCCACCATTGTGTATTTGCACCTAACTTGGTAATATACAGCAGCCATTTTGTGTCAGATTGCTGAGTTACCACATAACAGCGATATCCTCGTGAAACAGACAAGAGAGCTCCAACGTCACTGGGTGAGTGAAAGGATGTGACCGTTAGATCTCGCTCCCTCGTGCGACTCCAGATGAAATCCATAAGGCCAAATGCTGTTACTACAGATTGCAGTCGAGTGCTTTTCCTCTCCCTGCACAGCACCATGTGTTTGAATGACCTGCCGTTGACTGAACATCCTATGACCATGTGTCTGACTCCCTGCCGTTGTTGATTGACAGGTGGGAGGTGGGGGAGGAGTTCCCTGCACTGGCACTGGAAAGGCTTCTGATGGAGATGGCCATGGGACAGGAAGTCCCGCACCCAGGTATAGATGGATAGATGCAGTGCTTCAAAATGGAGGGCTCCATAGAAATTAATATAGAAGCTAGAATGGATGGAAATACTGTTTTTAGAATGGAATGTATTTACTGTTGGCTCAACTTGTTTGCAATTGTTTTGCAATGGTAGTTTGCAATTGTTTGGTATTTGAATGAGTTAGTGCTGATTAGTACAGACTGATGAAATGTTCCCGGCAAAAAGTTGTTTGTTTCGTGTGTCAGGATCTGTTTGTTTGAATTACATTTATTCTATTAATCAACTGTGATGCTTGTCAAAACCTTTCCTAACTAATGGGCGTCTATGTTTATGTGTAGCTTTACCTGCCATGCCAGTAAAGGTCAAAGCTACAACTCCAGCCATGACTGAGAGCAGCATACTGAGTGATTCGGAGTGGTACTGGGGTGAAATCTCCAGGTAAAGAGCCATTCATGTAACAATAGCATTTCTAAATCAATGAAATCATTTAATACATCAACAAAATAGTAGGCCTATAGTTTAGTACTTAGGATTATAGTACTTATCTATCCAATGTACTGCATTTTTGGGTGGATTAAAACGGGATTATAGTAAACATTATTGTGGATTGTAGTATAGGATACTCTGCACACATTGAACAGCCTATTATAATTGCGTGCAAGTGATTAAGTTGTATTGTGAAGGATGTGGTGCTTTCATGAATTCCCAATTGCCTCTAACTGTGCCGTTGTGTTCCCAGGGAGGAAGTGAATGAGAAGATGAGAGACACCCCTGACGGGACGTTCATGGTCCGCGACGCCTCCAGCAAACTGGAGGGAGAGTACACACTGACCCTCAGGTGAGAGGCAGCCCCCAGTAGATTATATATACATGTTATGTCAACAGGACCATTAACATTACCATTCCTGAACCTCTGTGAATACTTGATTCTGTGTATCATTTTCTATCTCCTTTTTGAATGTGGAATGTTTGCTATTGCGATACTTGGGACCCTTGTAGCTCAGTTGGTAGAGCATGGCGCTTGCATCGCCAGGGTTGTGGGTTTGATTCCCATGGGGGGACCAGTATTAAAATGTATGCACTCATTACTGTAATTCGTTCTGGATAAGAGCATCTGTTAAATGACCAAAAAGGTCAAATGTCTTGGGTTCACATTTGAAAAAGAGCAGAGTAAAAAAACGTTAAGGAAAGAACTACAACTACTTTCTAAAGGACTTAAGACTGATTTCTCAACTGTTCCACAGGAAAGGCGGAAACAACAAGCTGATCAAGGTCTGCCACCGGGAAGGTCGCTATGGCTTCTCAGAGCCTCTCACCTTTATCACGGTGGTGGAGCTCATCAACCACTACCGCCATGAGTCCCTGGCCCAGTACAACGCCAAGCTGGACACCCGGCTCCTCTACCCTGTCTCCAAATTCCAGCAGGTACATACACTACATGAACAACAACTGAACAACATACAATTGTCAATGAAAATGAAAAAAGTATTTTTGCTGGCCCACCTCTCTTCAGGCTACACAAAACCCTCCTGTAATTGATACTATGGTGATATTTGTGAAATATCTGAGGGGTTGCCATTTAGGCATCTGAAGTTCCTGGATAATGCAATTAAGTTAGAATGCAAGTTGGAATGGCCTTTTCATTGAACTTTTGATGCCAAAATGGAGAAAACAGTTCCTGCTGAATTTGTATTGCTGTATTTGAATTTGTATTGCATCCTGAGTGGCTGCTTGGTGAGTATTCTCACCGACTGTTGGCTGACGTGAGAACCATATATTTAGAGAGTTAGGACATTGAGGTTTCTGCATTATGACCCATTTACATGACATTACATTCCATGGCAGCCATGTTAGCTCCCCATGGGCAATGTTGACCAATAGCAGTTCACTGAATTTTCTGAATTATTAACAATGCTATGCTCAAGATTCTCGTCATGAATGGATAAATGGAATGCTCAAAGGCACTAACATGACGTCCTGTTTTAAAAGTTGCCCCAACTCTCTAAATATATGGCTCTGGCTAACATTTCTCCTCAGGAGCAGCTGGTGAAGGAGGACAGCACTGAGGCGGTGGGCGAGCAGCTGAAGGTGTACCACGAGCAGTACCAGGAGAAGAGCTGGGAGTACGACATGCTCTACGAGGAGTACACACGTACCTCACAGGTCCTATATTGCTTATTATAAACTGGGTGGTTCGAGCCCTGAATGCTGATTGGCGGGTATGACAAAACATTTATTTTACTGCTCTAATTACGTTGGTAACCAGTTTATAATAGCAATAAGGCACCTCGGGGGTTCGTGGCATATTGGCAATATACCACAGCTAAGGGCTGTATCCTGGCACTCTGCATTGCATCGTGCTTAAAAACAGCCCGTAGCTGTGATATATTGGCCATATACCACACCCCCTCGGGCCTTATTGCTTTACTATACTGTAGGCATACTATACTGTATAGAAACTATTAGTCCACACTACTGACTTCTGGACCACCCCTCTCAAGCTCTGTCACAAAACGATTTGTCTTGTATTTGTCTTTTTTGTATCCTTCCTCTGTAACCAATGATGTGAAGGAACTGGTGAAAACGGCATGATGGAAAATCACATGCCTCCTAATTGTCATGAGGTGATCCCCTTTGTGTCTCTGTCAGGAGCTCCAGATGAAGCGCACGGCCATCGAGGCCTTCAACGAGACCATCAAGATCTTCGAAGAGCAGTGTGAGACTCAGGAGCGCTACAGCAAAGAGACCATCGAGAAGTTCCGACGTGAAGGCAACGACAAAGAGATCCAGAAGTAAGCATTTTGCCTATTCATAGTGACAAGGGTATTTATACCACAGCCTGTATCAAACTAGTACCTATGTATGTATGTAGCATGTATTTTAAGCCAATTTTAAAACAACATTCAGTCAATGTATTGTAAAGAACAGTCAAACCAAACCAGACCACTACAAATGAACCTCAGAGCAAAAACTGTTATGGAGCTTTCTTCCCACTCACTTCAGGATCCAGAGCAACTCGGAGCGTCTGAAGTCTCGGGTGACAGAGATCCACGACAGCAAGAGGAAGCTGGAGCAGGACCTGAAACAGCAGGCAACCGACAACAGAGAGATCGACAAGAGGATGAACAGCCTGAAACCAGACCTCATGCAGCTAAGGAAGATCAGGGACCAGTACCTGGTGTAAGAAAACGCTATACTGTATGATGCTATACTATCCCAGCCCTTACATTTATATTCAGTCTTTATCCAAGGACTCTTAGCTAGAACCTAGTTGGGTTAACCTTATGGGATAGACATGGAAAAAACCCACGTGGGCTACAACATGGGTCCTTATGGCTGCATTTACACAGGCAGTCCAATTCTGTTTCTTTTTTCCACTAATTTGTCTTTTGACCAATCAGATCAGCTCTTTTGCCAATAATTGGGCAAGATCAGAATTGGACTGCTTGTATAAACGCAGCCATGTGGACCCCATACCATTTTTATAGGGCTACAGTAACCTTATTTGTTTTTCATTTGAAAGACTCTTTAATATTTTGGACCATTCAGAATCAGTTTTCTGGACAGTCTGTTCTAACAAGCCAATTTTAGCTAGCTCAATAATTGAACATGGTATTAATTTTAGTTCAGTTAGTGTAGGAGGCCAACTTTCTAATTTCAGTTTAATTTTACTACAAATTCCACAAACAACACTTGAGTCCTTAAATTGATTCCACTCAAAAAAATACTTAAAAAAATACATTCCCAGCATATTACAGCATGTGAATCGCAAATCATTTGCCAAGCGATTCCTGAACAATTCATCAGCATTCTGAAAAATGGCAGCCGTCATTCTGATTCAGATTGTACTTGCCTGGGTAGCAATTAACATGGCTTGAAACTTGGACCGAGTAAGTCAACGGCCGATAAATACAGCGAGGGCCGTATAATTAGCTACTGAGAAATGTACACTCACAAAGAACGACATAGTTAACTAAGTGGTTCAAACATATCATGAGTGTTTCCTTTACTACTAACGCAAGCTTGTTCAGCAAGCAAGCCATTTTTGTTGGCTCCCATGCAAAACGAGCTAGCTAACAGTAACCAGTGTTGCCAACTTAGCGACTTTGTCGCTATATTTAGCGACTATTCAGACCCCTCTAGCGACACATTTTCAAAAAAATCGACTAGCGACAAATCTAGTGACTTTTTCTGGTGTTATTGGAGACTCTGACGGGAAAGCACGTATCGTTCGTGGGCCCCATCCCCGTCCCAAAGAAGTCACAGGCGTCCCAGTCCTCGTGCAGCAGTCCTTCCCAGCTGCAGTCAGAGCAGGAGATGATACACGGGCATACTGCCTGTATTGTAAGGCTGATTTCTACACCAAACTTAGTGATGTAAAAAAACACGACAACTCAAAAACATACTCAAAAGGCTAAGCAGTTCCACCCAAAACAAGCTGCCATTTATGGTTTTAAAAATTTACTCTGCAAAAAAGGCTGAGGCCACCATGGCATTAGCTATCACTGAACACTGTTCCATGCTGGCATGTGATCACATTGGAGAAGCATGTAGAGCTGCTTTCTCGGACTCCACTGCTGCTACCCACTTACTTCAAAGTGCACAGAAATGATTAATGGTGTTCTAGCACCATACTTTCTGAAAAAGTTGGTCGCAGATGTGGGTGACCAGCGTTTCAGCCTCCTCCTCGATGAGTCCACGGATGTAAGTGTTTCTAAGTACCTGGGGGTTGTGATAAGGTACTTAAGTGACACCAAGCAGACAATTGTATAAACTTTTCTGGGGCTTGTTGAGTTGGAGGGAGGAGATGCCAGATCTATAGCCCGTGCTGTTGAGGCTTTCCTCGAGAAGTGTTGTCTTAAAAAAGAGAAACTCCTGGGGATAGGGACTCTGTTATGACGGGGATTAACAATGGGGTGCATAAAGTGCTGAAGGAGGAGTATGGCCTCAAATATCTGGTTCTTATTCACTGTGTGTGCCACTCTCTGCAGCTTGCTCATTTGTACTTCTAAACATATTTAGGGTGTTTTTTACTCACTTTTTGTCTCTCCCACGACGTTATTCCTCTCCTACAGCGTCCATCACAATTACATGCACATGGCCAGTTATGCAAATTAGGTGATGCCATCATTTAGCGACTTTTAGGACAGCCAATGGCTACTTTCCTTACTGAGGAGTTGGCAACACTGACAGGAACTAGCTCAACAATAAACCAAGGGCTAGTATGTTCGTGACGCGCCTAGATAGCTACCTCGACAATAAGGAGGATTTTTGAGCTAGCTAGCCACATTGTTTCAGCTCGTCTTGAGTTAGAAACATAGCGTTAGCTAGCTTACTAGAAACAATGCCAAACATTAGCTAGCTAGCTAGCCATCGTTAGTTATAACAAGTCTGCAGCCAGGCAACATCAGAAAATACCAAAACTGATTAGCTAGCTAACCACACAAAAAACATCACATATAGTCCATTCCACTTACCGATCAAATCACTTTGTAGATTCCCAGCTCCCGTTGTCTTGCCTTGACATGGAGTTAGAACCCCAATGTTTACTGTACAGTCTTTGGTTTAGCGCCTGAATTTGAAATTCCGTCATATGCCCTTGCTCCTCAAAATATTGAATGTGCATGAGTCTTTAAAGAAAATGTGACAGCACGCACTAGCTAATGGCTTTTCAGGCAAACATTATGTTGACAGGAATTTCACCAGCATGATATAATACGTCACAATTAAACCCGCACAAACATGAAAATGTTGACACAACTTTGTTAATTTAACTTCTCTACATTTCATTAGATGCCGTTTTTACAGCGCATTAAAAAAGTATTCAGGGCCCATTTTGGAGCCACACTATAACCCACAGGGGTTTTCTCCATGGACAGGTTTTCTAATGCATGACCCAGGTGCTCTGCCCAACAGGGTCCCAGAGACAATCCCTGGCCATATTCACACCAGATAGCCCCTTTATAAATGGTAAAGGGCCCATTTGGGACCTATGGGTTTGCCTGTGTGTGACTTAAATGGTTAACCCGATTGGGTCCCAATCATAATTCCTGAAAAACTAACACCAGATTGCCAATGTGAAAAATGATTCAGGGCCCATTTAGGACCCATGTTATAGTCCACATGGGTTTTCCCATGTGCGACCCTGGTAGTAGGCCCAACTGGGTCCCATAGACAGACCCTGACCATATTCACTCGGTTTTTCCATGTCTTGCCCAAAAGGTCAACCCAAATGTGTACCAGCTAAGATAACCATGTAGAGCCGTTGCTCCCCACCTGGACATGTTGGTTGGGTGGCTATACAATGCTAGGCTATACAATGCTAGGCTATACAATGCTAGGCTATATGATGCTATGTTATGCTTCTTATTCTTTTCTATGAGTATTTGTGAACTGAATTGAAGAGGAATGGAGTCAAATTCTCTTTCTTTTGTCTTGCAGATGGTTGACACAGAAGGGGACGAGGCAGAAGAAGATTAATGAATGGCTGGGCATAAAGAACGAGGCAGAAGAGTAAGTGATGAAGAAGGAATGTTTGACAAGTTATTAGATCGCTTGTTAAGAGCTACGTACATGGGCAGGAGCGGACTGGAACCAGAAATCGGCTCTGGCATTTCTAATACACCCGCCCATTTTACCCCCATTATAATTTTGCTTAAAAAAAGTTGTTGGACAGGCCGAAATAGGCAAAATATTAACCAGCCCATCTGGCATTTACACATCTGGCCATCTGTAAATGTTGAATTTGAAACTATTGCCTTATATTCTGTATTGACGTCAAATTTATGTCATATTCTGGTTGTGAAAATAAATTTTATAAGACGACATAGTTACATCATTGCAACCAATTCTGCCCACTGACAATGATCATGTTGTCTTTCCCTAAAAGGCCCCAAGGCTTTTAAACTCTGCACCATCTCCCCAAACGTCCGCAGCACCAAAATACATCTAATAATAAACCTAAAACTGTTATAAAGGATTTAGAAAGACATCCAGTAAGACGATAAGTCATTAACCGCCCCATCTTTGGGCTCCCGAGTGGCGCAGCGGTCTAAGGCACTGCATCTCAGTGCAAGAGGCGTCATTGCATTCCCTGGTTCGAATCCAGGCTGCATCACATCCGGCCATGATTGGGAGTCCCATAGGGCCAACGCCTCCGTTGGCTGCCTTTCCTTTCAGTTCTCTGCTGCCAGTGACTGGAATGAATTGCAAAAATTGCTGAAGCTGGAGACTTATATTTCCCTCACTAACTTTAAACATCAGCTATCTGAGCAGCTAACCGATCGCTGCAGCTGTACATAGCCCATCTGTAAATAGCCCACCCAATCTACCTACCTCATCCCCATATTGTTTTTATTTACTTTTCTGCTCTTTTGCACACCAGCATCTCTACTTGCACATCATCATCTGCTCATTTATCACTCGTGTTAATTTGCTAAATTGTGAATAACTTCGCTACTATGGCCTATTTATTTCCTACCTCCTTATGCCATTTGCACACACTGTATATAGACTTTCTTTTTTTCTATTGTGTTATTGACTGTACACTTGTTTTTTCCATGTGTAACTCTGTGTTGTTGTTTGTGTCGCACTGCTTTGCTTTATCTTAGCCAGGTCGCAGTTGTAAATGAGAACTTGTTCTCAACTGGCCTACCTGGTTAAATAAAGGTGAAATAAAATGTAAAAAAATAAAAGGGCGGTGCACAATTGGCCCAGCGTCGTCCGGGTTTGGCCCGGGGTAGGCCGTCGTTGTAAATAAGAATTTGTTCTTAACTAAACTTGCCTAATTAAATAAAGGTTAAATATGTTTTCTTTTTTTATCTCCCTCCTACAGCTCCTACTGGCTGGTGGAGGAGGACGAAGGCTCGCCCCACCACGACGACGGCACCTGGTACATGGGCGACATCAAGCGCACCCAGGCAGAGGAGCTGCTGAGGGACAAGTGTGACGGCACCTTCCTCATCCGAGAGAGCCAGACGCAGAAGGGCTCCTATGCCTGCTCTGTAGTGTGAGTGTTTATTTCAATGTGTTACATGTCCTTTTGTGTCAGTTGAAAGAGCTAAGATTATTCATTGATGGGTTGATCTATTTAAAATTGGCAAGTAGGAAAATAGTATGTGGTTGTAACTAAAACCACATACTATATCCCTATTCTTACTTGCCAATTTTAAATAGATGTTGTTGGCATCCCCTCAAATGACATTTGTACACTGTGCCATTGATTTAAGGGGACACCAGTAGACAACAAAGGGGAGACCCATATAGCTACTGCACTGTAAAAACAATCCTGTCGTTTGTACTGTAACTTATTGTCAGCCAGTTACCTGTAAGTTATTGTAAAAATAAAGTACAGTATTCAACCTTAAATTCCATTGAAACTTTGGTTTAACAGTACATTGTAAACTTTACAGTTGCTTTGGAATTTTACATAATATATTGTACCTTTTTTACAGTAACTTACAGGTAACTGGCTACCAGTAAGTTGCCGTGAAAACAACAGGATGTTTTTACAGTGTGGAGTAGGTCAAAGCTGTGCCCTGAAAAACCTTGGTAGCGCATGGGTAAAGTTGGGGCTTGTGATGATTGTGAATTTCCTTTATTTTTTGTCTTCAGACCAACCCTAATGTATAACTAAAATGTTGTTTTGGTTTTTAATTACTAAGGAAATCTTTATGTTTGTTTGTTTGCATAAAATTGTAATCGCTGTGTCTCCCCCAGTGTGGATGGCGATGCCAAGCACTGCGTCATCTACAAGACGGACAAAGGCTATGGCTTCGCCGAGCCCTACAACCTTTACGGCTCCCTGAAGGACCTGGTGCTCCACTACAAGCATGAGTCCCTGGTCCAACACAACGACCAGCTGAATGTAACCCTGGCCTACCCGGTCCTCACCCAGACCTAGCAGCAGCACCCCAGATGAGGGGCAGCGTGGCATGATGACCCCCAATGGAGACCAGAGCTTCTAAAGCATGGCAAATCAAGCACACTACGTACTACAGTACCAGCCACAGTAAACATGAGACAAAAAACATAGACGTGTTCGTAGACGAAAAACAACATAAGCACACAGTTATGATATAAGCTTTCAGACCATAGTTAGAAGAGCAAGAGGAGTGAGAGAGGAAAGGAGAGAGTCGGGAAGCTGGAGGGTAAAGATACTGGATGTAGAATAGATTTGGGGGGAAAGGGAAGTTGATGCCAGCTTTCAGATGCATGGTGCTGAAAAGGAGGGCTGGGGTGGAGGGTCAAACTATTAGATTCTATAAAAAGCTTGCTTAAGTGCCATAGAGAGCCTTGATTGACCACAAGCCTGTGTTGTGAAAGAAGGGGACTGTGGGGTGGGTGGGTGGGTGGTGGGAGGGAGAGCAAACTACAGCTTTAGAAATATATATATATATATAGATATTGTTTTTTAAGTCCAATTTCCATGAAACTGCCGTGGGCTCTCCTCCAGTTTGTTGTAAGATATAAATTCTTTATGAAAAGAGATGTGATATATTTGGTGTATTGTGAATATATAGATGATATTCACAATAGATCAAATATATAGTGTATTGATGAATACAGTTTCTAAAGGGATTGAAGTTTCCCTTTTTCGTTTAATCATGGCTAGTGGAGAAATCTCTCCATGCTCGTTTCTACATTTCTGTTCTCGTCAGGGTTGGGGTCAATTCCATTTATATTCCAGTCATTTCAGGAAGTACACTGAAATTCCAATTCCAATGATCTTTAATGCTTTTCAATGAGGAACATTTTACATTGGAATTTAATATACTTTCTGAATTGAGTGGAATTCAAATGGAATTGACCCCAACTCTGCTTCTAGTGCTTTCTTTTATACTATAGCCTGTAGCCATAATTGACTATGGTATTACTGTTAGTATTCTTGGTGTTTTTATTTCTACATGAATATACTCACAGAGCATCAATCTATTGGATCTTAACTCTCGGTACTGTATGGATTAGTCTCTAGGAAGCCTGTCTAGTACAATGTTATTCTCACAAGCATTTGCTTTTGTCACAGCGTTACTACGACTCACAGTACTTCCTCTTTGAGCTTGACTGTTGTTTTTATTTGACACAAGCTTGATTCACAGAGCTGTAGAACATTGTTGTACATAAGAAACAAACAGATTATTGTAGAAAGCTGTTATATGACCCATATATCTACAGACAGTAACAGGCAGTGTGACTGTCAGTCTAAAAGCTGTATTTGCTGTACATAACCATGCAAACAGAAAGTATTGAATGCTTTCCTTTCCAACTGTGTCCCCCCGCAGGGGAAACTGCTGGAGGATGCACAGTATCCAGCTAAACTTGAGCCAAATGAAGGATGTCTTTCATGTAGCAAAAAAAATATCTGATCCGTTTTGAGCATGACCACGGAGGTTCGCGAGATTTTCTATAAGTACGGAATGCATGTAAATCCTTCTTTTGGATAGTACCTAGACACTAGCCCTAGTACTCGTGCTGTTTTAAGTGTGTACGTCTCATGTCGTAGACCAGTATAATGCACAAACAATAGTAAGTGAATAAGAATACATGGAGATTTACAGACACACTCACTGTCGAGTGAATCCCTCCACGGGTACAGAGCAGTACTTTTGTTATGTGGCTTCAGGGACTTACTTTGCCAATGCTTCTATTCCTTTTCCATAGCATAGACTTTGTTTGTGTGAATACACTTCAGCCAAAATTTGAAGGTTGATTCTTGACTTAAAGGGAAAATCCACTCAAACTATCTTTGGTATTTTTTAGGACTGTATCAACAGAAAAAAATCGAATCAATTTTATTGAATGGATTTTCCCTTTAAAGAAACATCATGTAATGAAACTGAGGATATCGAGGATTTAAATTTGGTGACTTGATTTAAATGCTGCATTTAGATTCGTTGAGAAAGAGGGAACATTTGTAGAATGATGGCCACTCCTTTTTGGGCAGTTCTAAACATGATAATTTGCTCAAAGTGTGATTCGCTCTTTTGGTAATACAGATTAAGTATGATGCGTAAATATTGCAATTGAACAGTCATGCAATTGGATTGGTTAATTAGTTATGGGAAATTAGATGGTACAAATGTTGGTTGGAGACAAAAAATTATGTTAAGGATAAATACATTGGTACTGTTTAATGGTGCTTTGCACAGTTCTTGGCCAAAAGACTAGACAAGAATTAAACTCAGAGTGACATTAGTTGGGTGCCTTGAGAGGGATATAAAAGAGTATGAATCACAAAGTTAAGAAGTGCCTTCTCTGTCTGTGTTACTTAGCTCTTGTCTTTTTGTCAGAAGAGCTTCTCTCCTGTAGACAGAGCCACAGTGTACTGTAGTCTTTGTTTAAAAAGCATTTGCCAATGTCATAGCCTGACGACCCGCACTAAATTCTTCCGCTTCTCTGTCGTTCGCTACATACTTTAGTCCGAGACTACCATCATTGAAGTCATTTGTGGTGAGGAGGGGCGTTGTGCAAAATAAAGTAATCAGCGATTGGATTGTCTCTAACCAATTAGTGTCAAAGCCAATGACGAATTTTCAAACCGCCGCTTTACCCACTTGTGTTCTGGCTCTGGCCCAACCCATCGGTTTCTGGACCAATCAGGTGGCCCCGAATATATTTGCATTCGGTGACGGGTCGGGGAGGTATTGCGTAAGAAACTAACGTCCGGGGGTGTGGCATAGCGTTTGGCTGGAGCAAGGAGTCTGAGTAGCCAGGCAACTAATGTCACCCCTCGAAGAGAACTGGCAAATGAGCATAGTTATCGTCTTTCCTTTAGTGTGTGTGTGTGTGTGTGTGTGTGTGTGTGTGTGTGTGTGTGTGTGTGTGTGTGTGTGTGTGGTGCGAGTTATGGGTTGTTTGTTAAGTTATGCTTCTCTTTTGTTCTTTTTTGTGGCTATTGCTTGGTCCTCTTCAGTGAGCGAGGCAGTTTCCTTTGGGGTTTGTTGTATAGTTTATTGAATCAAACCTAGAGTGGATAGAAATGTGAATACACAGTCGTTGCCCAACACCGCGTTTTGTTTAATAAGCCGAATCTCATTCCATAAGCACTCAATTGAATGCATGCAGTATTTCTGTGTTTTCACATCAATACCCTGTGAATTCAGATCCAGTTTACCCAGCTACTGACGTATTTATTTACAGTCTGTCGGACCATCATTTTGTGAATGTGCTTTTTCCTGTTCCACACTCCTTAATTGAGTGTGTCTAGGTCTAAAAAAGTATGAATTAATCCTAAACCATGTCAGTGAAGCTCAGTAAGCCATGATAGTGTTTTTTTTATTAAGCGTCCCCTGTCAGGGATGTTTTATCTGACTTTCTTTGTGAATCAAAGTGAAAAAAACTTTGGTGTCCCCTTACACAATACATAGGGTGGAGGCATGACAAACTTAGAAATAGTAGCCTGTATTCTGAACCTGTTTTGAAATTGACATTGAGGCAAGAGGGACTAATGTCCATTATTGCTGTTTTTCATGATTCAATTGTTTAACTGTATATACTATAAAACTGTGTTCCGTGTCTGGTTTTGATTGTGTCAGGCCTACCCATTTCCCATTTGAAAATGGGTGACCCGTTTCAAACCAAATGAAAGGGAAGCTAGCTCATATGCAATCGGTATAATTGGTCGGTCCTCAGCTCTCTAATGCTATATGAATGTCATGGAGTCACATTAACGTCACTTGCATTAACATTAATGTTAACATTTGTGCAGTGATCGTGTTTCAGTGGTTGTGCCCAATGAGATTGGTTTGCGGAAGAGGGATCAGGGTGAGTTGACCATTGTTGTGCTTTTTCTTGGAGCAGAAGTTGCTTTGAATTGTCCTTTACCCTGTTATCGTGAAACAGCATGTGTCCGAGCACCCTCCAAAATGATCAGATGAATTACCCATTATTGCTTATCTCTGCTCCAAAATACCTGTAATAAGGTATCATACTTCTACCATATCATTTACTGAATACAAGTAATTAACATTTAGTACGTTTGATGAATATTTAGGTTTGAAGCATATTTGGAAGAAATATATTGAAATATATCTTGACATATTGTTTTGGGTTATATATTCTGATTTAATTATGCTGTAAACGGATCAGAAACAGAAGCTAACTTAATCAGAGCTTATATGGTAACACGTCTATTGACGTGCCACAGCAGCATTTCATCAGTGGGCCAAGTGATTTCTAGTTTCCAGAAACTGAGCTTTATCATAATCAACAGCAAGCTTTCCTTCTTTTTTGATTGTGGTTCTATTGATTTTAATTGACCCATAATAATTATAATGAAGAGGAGGCAGGCTCATCTATGTTTAAAATGCAGCTCTCAATCTAGTTGTCCATGATGATATCATACTGATTGGTCAACCTTGGCCCCATTTAACCAACTCACACATATGTGTTTGTATCAAGTCTGAGTCGAGATTATCAGTAGCCTTGACACCAGTGTCTTTCAGCAAAGCTCCATTGTTGCTATCCTACCAAGGGCGGTGACAACAGAGCTGATCAACACTGGGACTAGCTGCTATCTAGACTACAGCCTGTATATTTTTAAGATCATAAGAGAGTTTTTTTTAGCAGAAAATAGTTTCCTGTACAGATCTGCTTTGTCCATAGGATGGGGAAAGCACCTTTTTATTTTCCTTTATTTCAGATCATGGTGGCAATTCTTTTTATTTTGACATGAACATGTATTCTCAGTTTGAGATTCTGGTTGTGTTTTTTATTTAGCAAAAGGAGGCAGTTTGAAAGTTTCACCAGGGGAGTGTTTGAGATGGTATGAAAATAATGTATGATTCGAAGAGCGGGGCATTTATTAATCATTGGATAAAGTCCCCCCAAATGCACTAGAAAACACATACTTTATACCATCCAAACATGTTGCCAACAACAATAGTTAAGGTACAAATGTAAATGGTTCAGAAACACTCCTTCGGTGAATAACAGACCTTTATACATGGAACAATGATGGCATTAGAAAGTGTTCCTTTAAGGTGCCTGAGTTGGGTTTGTTTTTAATTTGGCTTTTAAGCCAATTGATTTGTCTGTCCAAGTGTTTGTTTTGTTTGTTTTTGTTTGTTAATGATAACCGTACAGAATCTATCAAATAAGCTAGCTTGAATATTTTCCTCCATACAGAAAAGTACAAATGTTTACGATATCTAATTAACCAAATAGCAAGTATGCGTTTGAGAATCAATCTGTCTGTCACTAAAAATGACTCTGATAGATTGATTTGATTTATTTCTTTCCTCTGTCATTTTAAACTTGAAGATGTTATGACTGCTTATTCTTTTTGTTTAGATGTTGTGGTTTTTTACTTGTCAAACAGTGCTCCCTCAATATGACAAAATGAGAATTGTTACCATCGTCTGCTTAGAACAAAATCGACAATATTTTTTTTTTAAATGGCACCCAGGGCAGAATGGTCCCTGGGTGGCTTAGAATCATTAAAGAGAGGCTGAACACGCTGATTGGCATGTGTTTTTCTGTTTCTCATTAGAAAAAGTAGATTTCAGTCTTGGAGGTGTGTTTCCTGACCGATTCCTCATTTGGTTAATGATGTTTGTCCCCCATTAGACACTAGAAGCCTATTTCCCTTCCTCAAAATCCCATAATGAATCTAGGATAACTCAAGAAATCTGTAATTAATTTAGACGTTTTCGCCGAGGATGTTTTAGTTGCAAAATTAGAAATCTGACTAAGGTGTTTGGTGCAGTATTTCTCAAGTAAAAAAATCCGAGACGCATTGTCTTATGTTAAAAGTCTGAGCTGCTGAGCACGTCTGCCTTACTGTGTATGCTATTGGATAGAGAGCAATCACCGCAGCTGTTCATCCCATGTTAGTGGGTAAATGGACATTGTCCAATCAAAACCCAACATTAATTAACCTGTTGTGACACACGTATGTTCCAGACTCCGTTTTAGACCAGACTGACTTTATGACAAAAATTATCCTATTTACACTTTGTAGTAAATTTTGACATTAGAATAAATGTTTCTGACACATATCGATGACACATAGGCCGTTTTCCAACGGATTGGTTGCATTTTAAAGGCAGTCCTCTAAATGATGTTCCTTTACCTTCTGTACTGCTGACTACATCCTCTTAGACTGAACCTTGTGTATGCACAGCCAAACTTTAGACAATCTTAACTTTGCGTTTTTGCACATCGTGCATTGATGTCAATGGGAGATTAAAAAAAATATATAATAATACATACATTTTTTGGAGTTAGTCGCAAGTCTCAAGTTAGGTTTTGGCTGTAGATTAAACCATAGATGATTTGGGAGGCTTTAGTTTTCAGACTGCTTTTCAAGAGTGAGAGAGAGGTTTAGCCAACTAGTACATTTTAATTTGGAAATTGGGAATGTGAAGAGGCATGGGTTTCGATTTTGCACTAAGAGGTCATCCTCGTCTCACTAAGATGGAGAAATGCAGTACATTTGTTGACTTGCTCTCTGTCATTCAAAACAGACTCAATTAAAAATGATGCTTTCATTTACTTCTGTTATCTAATCTCTGCAACCCTTCAATGTAGATTTCATCCTAGGTGGTGTTTGTGATCATGTGACAGTCGTAGAATGCACGTCTGGTGCAGTACATTTTGACAAGCCTTTCTTTGCTTTGGAGAAATCAAAGTACAGTATGATAATATGATTCTTATTGTAGCGAGATGTGGCATCATGTTTTTCCCTTTTTTCAAAACGGTAAATGGACATGAACCAGACTGTCTGATAAAGCTACTCTACACCAAAGTGCAATTGAACTCAGAGGGAGCACTGTTGGTGAACCAGTGGGAGTCTTCTCTCCTGGTTGTGGTGTGCACAATCTTTATGTAGGGAAGATTATTATTCTTCTCATCTTTTTCCAGTCTGTCTTAGATAATTCAGATGCAACATTTTTTCTTTTGTTTTCTGTGTACAGCTTGCTTCGGAGTTGTCTCAAACAGGTACTCTTACTTCTGTACGGTTCTTTCCTTAGGATGATGCAATGATTAAAAAAATAATAATAAAATATGTAAGAAAAGAAAGAGGTCTCCATGAGTATTTTGTCAGTAAGTTTAACATGTAGGCATGAGTTCAGTCAAACCTGTGACGAGGATAAATGGGGATAGAGCTGCAGCACAGGTAGCTGGTGGCACCTTAATTCGGGAGGACGGTTTCCTAGTAATGGCTGAAATGGAATGGTACTGACACATCACACATACACAATTTCCTTGTGTTTGTACCATTCCATTCACTTTATTCCAGTAATTATGAGCCCTCATCCCCTCACCAGCCCCCTGTCAGTTGGGGTCAATTCCATTTTAATTCCAGTCAGTTCAAGGCTGGTGGACTTAGTGTTGAGGCTGACTTGTGACGCAGTCCGTATTGAATTTCAACCACATGAGGGAGACATTTTGTTGTTGTTGGTGTACACAGTGCCTAGTGAATGTTTATACACCCATTGCAGTCTTCACATTTTGTTGCCTTAAAATTGTATCTAAAAAAGGATTACATTTCAAAATGATTTGCTACTCCACATTTTCAGAGTGAAAGTAAATGATAGAAACATTTCCTAATTAATTACAAATACATTAAAATGTCTTGATTGTGTATGTCTTCACACCCCAGTTAATACTTGATGGAAGCACCTTTGGCAGCCATTACAGCTGTGAATCATTTTGAATAAGATTCTACCAACTTAGGGTAACTGTATTTCCATTGATTTTGTCAAAATTGCTCAAGCTCTGTAGAAATGGTTGGGAATCATTGATGGACAGCAATATTGAAACCTTGTTTCCGTAATTTTGAAAGCAAATGTAAGTCCGAACTGAAGACTCAGTTTGCTCCTTTCATATTTATTTTTATCCTTGTCCCCGCCGATAACAAGCATACACATAACATGATGCCGCCAACCGCAACACTTGAAAATACAGAGGGTTTCAAATCAAAGTTTATTTGTCACGTGTGCCGGATACAACAGGTGTAGACTTTACAGTGAAATGCTTACTTACAGGCTCTAACCAATAGTGCGAAAAAAAAGGTGTGTGTGTGTGTAGGTAAGTAAAGAAATAAAAACAACAGTAAAAAGACAGGCAACAGTAGCGAGGCTATAAAAATAGCGAGGCTATATACAGACACCGGTTTGTCAGGCTTATTGAGGTAGTATGTACATGTAGATATGGTTAAAGTGACTATGCATATATGATGAACAGAGAGTAGCAGTAGCGTAAAAGAGGGGTTGGCGGGTGGTGGGACACCATGCAGATAGCCCGGTTAGCCAATGTGCGGGAGCACTGGTTGGTCGGGCCAATTGAGGTAGTATGTACATGAATGTATAGTTAAAGTGACTATGCATATAAGATAAACAGAGTAGCAGCAGTGTAAAAGAGGGGTTGGGGGGGCACACAATGCAAATAGTCCGGGTAACCCTTTGGTTACCTGTTCAGGAGTCTTATGGCTTGGGGGTAAAAACTGTTGAGAAGCCTTTTTGTCCTAGACTTGGCACTCCGGTACCGCTTGCCATGCGGTAGTAGAGAGAACAGTCTATGACTGGGGTGGCTGGGGTCTTTGACAATTTGTAGGGCCTTCCTCTGACACCGCCTGGTGTAGAGGTCCTGGATGGCAGGCAGCTTAGCCCCAGTGATGTACTGGGCCGTACGCACTACCCTCTGAAGTGCCTTGAGGCCGAGCAATTGCCGTACCAGGCAGTGATGCAACCGGTCAGGATGCTGTCGATGTTGCAGCTGTAGAACCTTTTGAGGATCTCAGGACCCATGCCAAATCTTTTTAGTTTCCTGAGGGGGAATAGGCTTTGTCGTGCCCTCTTCACAACTGTCTTGGTGTGTTTGGACCATTCTAGTTTGTTGTTGATGTGGACACCAAGGAACTTGAAGCTCTCAACCTGCTCCACTACAGCCCCGTCGATGAGAATGGGGGCGTGCTCGGTGCTCCTTTTCCTGTAGTCCACAATCATCTCCTTAGTCTTGGTTACGTTGAGGGATAGGTTGTTATTCTGGCACCACCCGGCCAGTCGCTATAGGCTGTCTCGTCGTTGTCGGTGATCAGGCCTACCACTGTTGTGTTGTCTGTAAACTTAATCATGGTGTTGGAGTCGCCCTGTGTTGTGTTGTATTAAATTTATATAATGTTGTTGATCCTCTGTATTTTCAAGTCTTGTGGTGGCGGCATCATGTTATCTGTATGCTTGTCAGTGGCAGGGGAGTTTGTCAGGATCAAAAGAAATATGAAAGGATCAAGGTCCAGGTAAAAAGTTTAAAAGAAAACCTGCCCGAGTCTTCTGAAAACCTAACCCTGGGATAGTTGTATTTTTCAGTGGGACCATTACACACATTTTTATTCTAAAGACACCAGAAGGGCTTTCCAAGAGGTGTTGAGTGTTCCTGAATGGTCCAGTCTCAGTCCTGACTTACATCTGCTGGAAAATCAGAATGTCTGAATATGTATGTCCATCACTAATTCCCAACCAGATTTACTGAGATTGAGCAATTTTAACAAGAACAATATCTTCCTAATTGTCACGTCCTGACCAGCAGAGGGCGTATTGCTTAGTCTTGGTCAGGATGTGGCAGGTGGTTTGTGTTTGTTAAATGTTGTGTTGGTGATTGGGACTTCCAATTGAAGGCAGGTGTGTATAGTTGCCTTTGATTGGAAGTCCTATATAGGTGTGTGTGTTTTTCTTTGGGGTTGTGGGGAATTGATTTTGCACTGCGTTTTGTATTGCCTGCAAGACTGTCCATGTCGTGAGTACTGTCTAGTGTTTTTTTTTCAAGTGGATGCCTTACATGTTTTGTCAGTAATAAACATGAGTGTCCACAATCCCGCTGCGCCTTGGTCCTTCTCTCTCCCATACGACATATTCGCCGAAGAGTACGACATTATCTGTGACAGAATTCCCCACCAAACCAGGACCAAGCAGCGGAAGAAGTCTGGCGAGGACTGGGGAACACGACGGGTAAGGGAGACCGAGAGGCACCCCCAAGATTTTTTTTCAGTCAACAGTCACCAGAGCTGCCCGCCAGTCAACAGTCACCAGAGCTGCCCGCCAGTCAACAGTCACCAGAGCTGCCCGCCAGTCAACAGTCACCAGAGCTGCCCGCCAGTCAACAGTCACCAGAGCTGCCCGCCAGTCAACAGACACCAGAGCTGCCCGCCAGTCAACAGTCGCCAGAGCTGCCCGCCAGTCAACAGTCGCCAGAGCTGCCCGCCAGTCAACAGTCGCCAGAGCTGCCCGCCAGTCAACAGTCACCAGAGCTGCCCGCCAGTCAACAGTCCCCAGAGCTGCCCGCCAGTCAACAGACACCAGAGCTGCCCGCCAGTCAACAGTCGCCAGAGCTGCCCGCCAGTCAACAGTCGCCAGAGCTGCCCGCCAGTCAACAGTCGCCAGAGCTGCCCGTAAGTCGCCAGAGCTGCCCGCCAGTCGTACGTCGCCAAAGCTGCCCGCCAGTCGTCCGTCACCAGAGCTGCCCGCCAGTCAGGAGTCACCAGAGCTGCCCGCCAGTCAGGAGTCACCAGAGCCGCCCGCTAGTCAGGAGCCGCCAGAGCCGCCCGCTAGTCAGAAGCTGCCAGAGTGGCCCGACTGCCCGGAACTGCCAGTGTGGCCCGACTGCCCGGAACTGCCAGAGTGGCCCGACTGCCCGGAACTGCCAGAGTGGCCCGACTGCCCGGAACTGCCAGAGTGGCCCGACTGCCCGGAACTGCCAGAGTGGCCCGACTGCCCGGAACTGCCAGAGTGGCCCGACTGCCCGGAACTGCCAGAGTGGCCGACTGCCCGGAACTGCCAGAGTGGCCCGCCTGTTCGGGGCTGACAGAGTGGCCCTCCTGTCCTCCGGCCCAGCCCGAGGGGCCCTCCGGTCCTCCGGCCCAGCCCGAGGGGCCCTCCTGTCCTCCGGCCCAGCCCGAGGGGCCCTCCTGTCCTCCGGCCCAGCCCGAGGGGCCCTCCTGTCCTCCGGCCCAGCCCGAGGGGCCCTCCTGTCCTCCGGCCCAGCCCGAGGGGCCCTCCTGTCCTCCGGCCCAGCCCGAGGGGCCCGCCTGTCCTCCGGCCCAGCCCGAGTGGCCCTCCGGTCCTCCGGCCCAGCCCGAGTGGCCCTCCTGTCCTCCGGCCCAGCCCGAGAGGTCCGTCTGCCAGGGTCAGCCCGAGTGGCACGTCTGCCCGGCGCAGCTAGCGGCGCCACCGAAGTGGGCGACGCCAAAGGTGGAACGAAGTCCACGTCCTGCACCTGAGCCACCTCCAGGATAGGTGGGTTGGGGAGGGGAGGGAGGGTGTAGCACAGTGCCGTCGGTGACGGCAGCCACCCTCCCTTCCCTCCCTTATTGTTTAGGGGTCATTGTTTGTTGGTTTTGTTGGGGTATTGGGGATTTTCTTGTGTTTTTCTTTTTTTAGGTGCATCCCGGGGTCTGCACCTTGAGGGGGGGTACTGTCCCGTCCTGACCAGCAGAGGGCGTATTGCTTAGTCTTGGTCAGGATGTGGCAGGTGGTTTGTGTTTGTTAAATGTTGTGTTGGTGATTGGGACTTCCAATTGAAGGCAGGTGTGTATAGTTGCCTTTGATTGGAAGTCCTATATAGGTGTGTGTGTTTTTCTTTGGGGTTGTGGGGAATTGATTTTGCACTGCGTTTTGTATAGCCTGCAAGACTGTCCATGTTGTGAGTACTGTCTAGTGTTTTTTTTTCAAGTGGATGCCTTACATGTTTTGTCAGTAATAAACATGAGTGTCCACAATCCCGCTGTGCCTTGGTCCTTCTCTCTCCCATACGACATATTCGCCGAAGAGTACGACATTATCTGTGACACTAATATTGAGTTGCAACCACTTTTGCCCTTAGAACAGCCTCAATTCGTTGGGGCATGGACTCTACAAGGTGTCGAAAGTGTTCCACAGGGATGCTGGCCCATGTTTTTTTTCTTTTTTTTTTCTCAAGATGGCATAGCAGTGCAGATGTGGTTTGTCGTCCTTTTGTGTACTTTGTATTTTTCGTCTTTTTTGTATATATTTCAATTTATTTTCAATCTCTTTTCCATTTTTAAATTAAATATACCTTCCGGTATACCTTCCGGATCCGCAATTTTTTTTGACCTTATAGCCAGAACCTCCATCAGAAGCTAGCCATCAGAAGATAATTAGCTACTAGCTATTTAGCCATTGTTAGCCACTGGATAATACTTGCCAGCATCGGACTGTTTTCTCCATTACAATGCCGGATTCCTGCCATAAACCCTGGACCATTACTCCTGATCATCACAGCTAGCTAGCTGCCACCGAGTGACCCAGCCCCGAAGCTAGCCCTGAGCCAGGCCCACCTCCCGGCCTACTCTGTGATAACCTGGCTACTCAGCCGATGCCTTCCGGACTCTACCCCAACACGGCTAGAATCCACCACTCCACCGGATCCTTGCCGTAGCTCTGGACCTGTGCATCGGATCATCGCTGCTACCGAGTGGCTATAGAGGCTAATTCCCCTGCCCCGAAGCTAGCACCAGTTAGCCGTGAGCCAGGCGCATCTCCCGGCTAACAAACAAAATTACTACAACTACAATGACCTCTTTCGCCATCTGGTCTGGACCCTTTGTCGACAAGGCGCCCCGCCGTACCACCATGACTGGTCCGCCCACTTAACTCCATCTGCTGTGCCCTCAACCGGCCTTTGCCGGATGTCGGAGCAGACGCTTCTACTTACCCCGGCCTGCTAACTATAAACGCTGTGTCTCCCGCGTGCTAGAGTAGTAACGACTACCCCGCGGCTTCCCTGTTCCATCTATTGCTGTTCACTGGACCCTATGATCACTTGGCTACATAGCTGATGCCTGCTGGACTGTTCATTAATCATGGTACTCCATTTAGTTTATTTTTTGTTTATCTGTCGGCCCCAACTCAGGCCCTGTGTGTAGTTAACCGACCCTCTCTGCCCGTTCATCGCCATTTTACCTGTTGTTGTTGTCTTAGCTGATTAGCTGTTGTTGTCTTACCCATTGTTGCCTTAGCTAGCTCTCCCAATCAACACTTGTGATTGCTTTATGCCTCGCTTTATGTCTCTCTCAAATGTCAATATGCCTTGTACACTGTTGTTTAGGATAGTTATTATTGTCTTAGTTTACTGCGGAGCCCCTAGTCCCACTCAACATGCCTCAGATTCCTCCTTTGTCCCACCTCCCACACATGTGGTGACCTCACCCAGCATAACTTGGCTATAGATGGGTTTACCTCCACTGTCCCCGCACCCCATCATACCCGTCTGTACATTATGCCCTGAATCTATTCTACCACGCTCAGAAATCTGCTCACTTTATTCTCTGTCCCCAACGCACTAGACGACCTCATCCTACTCCCCCTCTGTTGTGTGGAGGTTAACCCAGGCCCTGCGTGTCCCCAGGCACTCTCATTTGTTGACTTCTGTAAACGAAAAAGCCGTGGTTTCATGCATGTTAACATCAGAAGGCTCCTCCCTAAGTTTGTTTTTACTCACTGCTTTAGCACACTCCGCCAACCCTGATGTCATTGCCGTGTCTGAATCCTGGCTAAGGAAGGCCACCAAAAATTCTGAGATTTCCTTCCCCAACTACAACATTTTCCGTCAAGATAGAACTGCCAAAGGGGGAGAAGTTGCAATCTACTTTCATACTTTCCAGGTCTATGCCCAAACAGTTCAAGCTTCTAATTTAAAAAATGAATCTCTCCAGAAATAGGTCTCTCACTGTTGCCGCTTGTTATAGACCCCCCTCAGCTCCCAGCTGTGCCCTGGACACCATATGTGAATTGATTGCCCCCATCTATCTTCAGAGTTCATTCTGTTAGGTGACCTAAACTTGGATATGCTTAAAACCACGGCAGTCCTACAATCTAAGCTAGATGCCCTCATTCTCACACAAATGATCAAGGAACCCATCAGGTACAACCCTAAAACCGTAAACATGGGCACCCTCATAGATATTATCCTGACCAACTTACCCTCCAAATACACCTCTGCTGTTTTCAATCAGGATCTCAGCGATCACTGCCTCATTGCCTGCATCCGCTATGGGTCCGTGGTCAAACGACCACCCCTCATCACTGTCAAACGCTCCCTAAAACACTTCTGCGAGCAGACCTTTCTAATCGACCTGGCCCGGGTATTCTGGAAGGATATTGACCTCATCCCGTCAGTCGAGGATGCCTGGTCGTTCTTTAAAAGTAATTTCCTCACCATCTTAAATAAGCATGCCCCTTTCAATAAATGTAGAGCTAAGAACCGAATAGCCCTTGGTTCACTCCAGACCTGACTGCCCTTGACCAGCACAAAAACATCCTGTAGTGGACTGCAATAGCATCGAATAGTCCCCGCGAAATGCAACTTTTCAGGGAAGTCAGGAACCAATACACGCAGTCAGTCAGGAATGCAAAGGCTAGCTTTTTCAAAAAGACATTTGCATCCTGTAGCTCTTACTCTAAAAAGTTTTGGGACACTGTAAAGTCCATGGAGAATAAGAGCACCTCCTCCCAGCTGCCCACTGCACGGAGGCTAGGTAACACTGTCACCACCGATAAATCCACGATAATCGAGAATTTCAATAAGCATTTCTCTCCGGCTGGCCATGCTTTCGTCCTGGCTACCCCAACCCCGGCCAACAGCTCCGCACCCCCCGTAGCTACTTGCCCAAGCCTCCCCAGCTTCTCCTTCACCCAAATCCAGATAGCAGATGTTCTGAAAGAGCTGCAAACCCTGGACCCGTACAAATTAGCTGGGCTAGACAATCTGGACCCTCTCTTTCTGAAATGATCCGCCGCCATTGTTGCAACCCCTACTACCAGTCTGTTCAACCTCTCTTTCATATTGTCCGAGATCCCTAAAGATTGGAAAGCTGCCACGGTTATCCCCCTCTTCAAAGGGGGTGACACTCTAGACCCAAACTGTTATAGAACGATATCCATCCTGCCCTGCCTTTCTAAAGTCTTTGAAAGCCAAGTTAATAAACAGATCACTGACCATTTCGAATCCCACCGTACCTTCTCCGCTGTGCAATCCAGTTTCCGAGCTGGTCACAGGTGCACCTCAGCCACACTCAAGGTACTAAACGATATCATAACCGCCATCGATAAAACACTGTACTGTGCAGCCGTCTTCATCGACCTGGCCAAGGTTTTTGACTCTGTCAATCACCGTATTCTTATCGGCTGACAACAGCCTTGGTTTCTCAAATGACTGCCTCGCCTGGTTCACCAACTACTTCTCAGATAGAGTTCAGTGTGTCAAATCAGAGGGCCTGTTGTCCAGACCTCTGGCAGTCTCTATGGGGGTACCACAGGGTTCAATTCTCGGGCCGACTCTTTTCTCTGTATATATCAACGATGTCACTCTTGCTGCGGTTGACTCCCTGATCCACCTTTACGCAGACGACACCATTCTGTATACATCTGGCCCTTCTCTGGACACTGTGTTAACTAACCTCCAAACGAGATTCAATGCCATACAACACTCCTTCCGTGGCCTCCAACTGCTCTTAAATGCTAGTAAAACCGTTTCAACCATTCGCTGCCCACACCCACCCGCCCAACTAGCATCACTACTCTGGACGTTTCTGACTTAGAATATGTGGACAACTACAAATATCTAGGTGTCTGGCTAGACTGTAAACTCTCGTTCCAGACTCATATTAAACATCTCCAATCCAAAATTAAATCTAGAATCGGCTTCCTATTTCGAAACAAAGCCTTCTTCACTCACGCCGCCAAACATACCCTCGTAAAACTGACTATCCTACCGATCCTCGACTTCGGCGATGTCATTTACAAAATAGCTTCCAATACTCTACTCAGCAAACTGGATGCAGTCTATCACAGTGCCATCCGTTGTGTCACCAAAGCCCCTTATACCACCCACCACTGCGACCTGTATGCTCTAGTCGGCTGGCCCTCGCTACATATTCGTCGCCAGACCCACTGGCTCCAGGTCATCTATAAGTCTATGCTAGGTAAAGCTCTGCCTTATCTCAGCTCACTGGTCACAATAACAACACCCACCCGTAGCATGCGCTCCAGCAGGTATATCTCACTGGTCATCCCCAAAGCCAACACCTTTCCTTCCTGTTCTCTGCTGACAATGACTGGAACAAATTGCAAAATTCGCTGAAGCTGGAGGCTTATATTTCCCTTACTAACTTTAAACATCAGCTATCTGAGCAGCTAACTGATCGCTGCAGCTGTACATAGACCATCTGTAAATAGCCCACCCAATCTACATACCTCATCCCCATAATTGTTTTTTATTTACTTTTCTACTCTTTTGCACACCAGTATTTCTACTTGCACATCATCATCTGCTCATCTATCCCTCCAGTGTTAATTTGCTAAACTGTAATTACTTCGCTACTATGGCCTATTTATTGCCTTACCTCCTCACGCCATTTGCACACACTGTATATAGACTTTCTTTTTTTCTACTGTGTTATTGACAGTATGCTTGTTTATTCCATGTGTAACTCTGTGTTGTTGTTTGTGTCTCACTGCTTTGCTTTATCTTGGCCAGGTCACAGTTGTAAATGAGAACTTGTTCTCAACTAGCTTACCTGGTTAAATAAAGGTGAAATTAAAAAAAATTACAAGTTTAAAATGCTTCCCACAGTCGTCAAGTTTGCTGTATTAACTTTCGGGGTGGACCATTCTTGATACACAAGGGAAACTGTTGAGCATGAACAACCCAGCAGCATTGCAATTCTTGGCACACTTAAACTGGTGCGCCTGGCACCTACTACCATACCTCGTTCAAAGGCACATCAATCTTTTGTCATGCCCATTCACCCTCTGAATGGCACACATACACAATCCATGACTCAAGGCTTAAAATCCTTCTTTAACCTGTCTCCTCCCCTTCATCTACACTGATTGAAGTGGATGTATCAGGTGACCTCAATAAGGGATCATAGTATTCACCTGGTCAGTCTATGTCATGGAAAGAGGAGCTGCACCTACAGTTTTGAACACTCAGTATGTTGCCCTAAGAGTTGTACAAGGTTGGTAGGATCTTATTCAAAATGATTCACAGCTGTAATGGCTGCCGAAGGTGCTTCCCCCAAGTATTAACTCTGGGGTGTGAAGACATACACAATCAATGCATCTTTATTTTTTATTAATTTGAACATGTTCTATCATTTTCTTTCACTTTGAAAAGGTGGAGTAGGGGAGAGTGGGGTATGTTGAGACAAAGAAAATGTAACATTTGGCATCACTACGTCAAGAGAAATGTAGTATTCTTTCAGACAAAGATATCTACATATTTCATGATGTTGTGTTTCCTGGAAATAATGAAAATGTATGTAAAGATAACAGTTTTAAAAACATAGTTTGTCCAAAGAAATGTGGTCTCTTGGCATAACTTTCCCCAGGTCTGGGGTAAATTGAGACTAGGAACAGGGTTGAGCTCGATTGGGGTAAGATCTACACAATTCTGTAGTTGATGAAATATTATCACCACCTTTGAAAAATCTTGAGTTCATATGCATGACAAATCGCAAAAATGCTATGCATATTACTGACCTAATGTAATCATAATTTGTATGGGGTATGTGGAGCCATTGGCTCAACTTGCCTCTGGTTAAATGTTGATATTGGCACAATTTACCCCAAAGCAACAATTTTGACTATATTGGCCTACTCCGCTACAAGGACGCACTTTCATGCTAGGTTTAGGACCTCATATTGAAGCTTATAGAGACCCCAACAAATGTAATAAACAGTCAACTATCTACTTTGATTTAGATACAAGCATCATGAAACCTCTTAACACTATACATTCATTTGACTTTGTGAAAATAATTTTTGGGGACCTAACTTGCTTACCACTTTTTCCATGTGATTTCTTCCTTCACTCCATGAAATCATGATCTCTAAATATTTAGTCACATGATTCATTTTGTGTATGGTTCCATAGAAACAAGGGGTGGCTCAACTAACCCTTGGCACAACTTATCCCCTCTCCCCTAGGTTGTGTAGATCTGTAAGAAAATAAATATAATTGAATCCCTTTTTAGATTTAATTTTAAGGCAGCAAAATGTGAAGGCTGTGCAAGGAGGGTGTAAACTTCCACTAGGCACTGTACACATTGAGGGTTGGAATCAATCAAACATGCACTGCATTTGAACCGAATTGCTAAAGGATCACTTTCAACAAAAATACATATTTTAGGCCGGGATCAGGGCACTTTGTGAGAACTGTTTATACAGAAGACATCATGCAGCTTTGTTGCGTACAATATTGCCTGGGTTTCTTCCCAGACCACAATAGATGTAGCCTGGTCCCTGATCTATTTGTCACTCATTGTCATGCCAAACATGATCTTGATGTTTGGCATGACAATTCTATAAGGAGTTGGCAAGGGATCAGAAACAGACCGCCACCCAGGCTACAATCAATCCTTAAATATCAGCTGATGTAAGAAGGGCTGTATAAATAAATACATTTGAATAAATTTGATATAGGAGAACCGGCTGTACAGAAAAGTAGACAGTCAACTGCCGTCATCGTAAAGTTATCCTCCTGTCCTGTTTGTTTGCTCTGAAGATTATAGGACAGCCCTAAAAAATCCCATGACACTTGGTTCATCTTTCACAAGAAATTAGGCGTATTACTTTTTTTGCTGTGGTGTGCATTGCTCATGACACCATGACGCTTAGTAAAACGAGTTCGGTGAAACAAGAAACAGCAGCATGGTTACTGATAATAAAAGGGAACTTCCAAGATCTTAACCTGGACTCAGGGGTAAACATAACATAGTAAATGTAAATCCTGGACACTCCAATTAGTATGGTATGTTATGTTTTGCATGGTATGTATTTTTTACAATATTTTAGGGGTGGATCAGCTTAATATTGAGGAAAGATTGTTGCTTCCAACAATGTAATTGTCTGCATCATTTACAATCCCCCATATCTTCTTTTGGTAAATATATATATCCATATACATACATACCCATACATATACATATGCATATATAAACATTCATACATATATCCTTATATACATACATACACTTGAAGTCGGAAGTATACATACACCTTAGCCAAATACATTTAAACTCGGTTTTTCACAATTCCTGACATTTAATCCTAGTAAAAATTCCCTGTCTTAAGTCAGTTAGGATCACCACTTTATTTTAAGAATGTGAAATGTCAGAATAATAGTAGAGAGAAGGATTTATTTCAGCTTTTATTTCTTTCATCACATTCTCAGTGGGTCAGAAGTTTACATACACTCAATTAGTATTTGGTCGCATCGCCTATAAATTGTTTAACTTGGGTCAAACGTTTTGGGTAGCCTTCCACAAGCTTCCCACAATAAGTTGGGTGAATTTTGACCCATTCCTCCTGACAGAGATGGTGTAACTGAGTCAGGTTTATAGGCCTCCTTGCTCGCACATGCTTTTTCAGTTCTGCCCACAAATGTTCTATAGGATTGAGGTCAGGGCTTTGTGATGGCCACTCCAATACCTTGACTTTGTTGTCCTTAAGCCATTTTGCCACAACTTTGGAAGTATGCTTGGGGTCATTGTCCATTTGGAAGACCCATTTGCGACCAAGCTTTAACTTCCTGACTGATGTCTTGAGATGTTGCATCAATATATCCACGTAATTTTTCTCCCTCATGATGCCATCTATTTTGTGAAGTGCACCAGTCCCTCCTGCAGCAAAGCACCCCCACAACATGATGCTGCCATCCCTTTGCTTCATGGTTGAGATGGTGTTCTTCGGCTT